>NC_080048.1:36365699-36535073 GCF_026212465.1 Amaranthus tricolor | reverse complement strand
TCAGTTTAATATCTGATACGTGGGTCATTGACCCACAATGATATTAAATTTATTTTTTAAGGGGGAAGGTCCACCACAGTAGCTTGCTATTGGGGCCTTCAGGTGTCGCCCATGTGTTGCACTACTGCAAGGGCCTGGCACGCCCCTCCGAACTATTCTAAATATTTAATTTTAACATCAGATTGGAATCTTTAACATCACTATTATTGCTTTATATTGGGGCCTCTAGGTGTTGCATATGTCCTTGCACTGTGCAAGGGCGCCCCATACAAATCATTCATTAAATTACCTGGTTCATGACTGACACATATCTGTTGAATCATTTAGTGAGATATATTTAAAAATTGGTATGCTTATTGGCCTAAGCTGTAATGTAGCTTCATAATAAGGTGCTTGTCATGTGCAATGATAAACAGATCTTTAAAATTGGTATGCTTATTGAACTGCACATAATCTCTTGTCATGTAGCTTCATAATAAGCTGTAGTGTAGCTTTGTAATAAGGTGCTTGAAATAATAACTGTCATTAGTAGAAATTTCTGGTTCTATACTCTTCAAATTGGTAATGTTAGGGACACATACTTGTTGTACAAGTAATGACCAATATGTGTTGGTCAGTGTCGTGGAAGTAAATTATGAGTTTTACTTTGGATTGAAACCACCAAAGGGATTTTAGGAATGGACGAAGCTCGTCATCTTTATAACTCACTTGCCTTTGATACATTGTGGACACTCATGATATCTTAAGGTAGTGCATGTGTATACATTTCTTACAACTGTGAAGTTGAACGAGAAACCAGAAGGCGATGAGGACGTGATTGAATCAGAATGCTATGTGACCCCGTCTTTTGGGAAGAAGGGCTTTGATTCTGTGAATCAAGCAGATTGTTAATCTACAATCTTTCTTGATGTTGCGTCTATGTTGTTGACTAGTTGCTTGTATATGTGACCCTTTGCAGAGAGGAGATGCAAAAAAAGGTTGGTTCTTGTTTATGTTCTTGATCGTAAGTTGTAGATAGACTCCAACCAATATTTGAGAGTTTTACTTAATTATTGTAAACAGCTCCAACAGTTGAACAATACCTGATCTTGGTTGCTTCAGATGCTGAATATATTTTAAAAAGCAAGAGTTTTGGATACTGGAGAGGCGAGTATTTCTGCCAATTTTCCCTTCATACATAATCAATCGCATATCATGTTTTACGTCTGCATTGTGAGAATAGCATAAATATTAGTATGTGAAAATCACAGAATAGTCTGTTGTCACATCATCATTTGGAATTCTGTTTGAGAAGTTAAGAGTGAAGCAAGGAGAGCTAGACAAGATTTGACTTTTGTATCCTGAGATTACTTGGGAGTAGTTACAAATACTACCGTCTGAAGATACAGATATAGATATAGAATAACTATATGATATCTGCTTGTTTGGAGCAGTAAAAAATAAGCAGTACTTTGTTAACAACTAATGAGCTACTTTGTCCCACATCGATAGCTTAAGAATAAATTTCCGTTTTTATATTGTTCAAAGGTTAGAAAATGCTTGTCTCTTCGGAGACATCTGATAAAATTGGAACGATACAGAGAAGATTAGCATGGCCCCTGCGCAAGGATGACACGCACAAATCGAGAAATGGTCCAAATTTTTTTAACGAATTCACCTCTAAATTCTACTGCCTTTGCACCTTCCTATTCCATATTCTGTTTTTTTATTTTTCCTTTTGCAGATTTGATTCAAATTCATTCGCAAGTTGAAATACTCCATTAACGTTCTGCAATATTCCACGATTTAAAGCGTCCTTTTTGTCTTCTTCTGGTAAGGTTTTTCTATCCAATAGTTTTATAGAGCAAGTTTTCCAATAACCAAAAAAGTGACTACGATAGAAATTCCATGCCACTTCTGTAATGAGGCCCAATGCGCACAACCTTAGCTACTCTTGTGAGAGACCATCTCTGTAAGAGACGATCTCAAAATAAGAAGCCCACTTCTCTAATGCGTCTCTCAGAAAGGCCGTCTCTCACAATAGAATGGTAAATGATACTCCTAGTATCCCGCATAAGATAGGGTTCGGATGGGGTTTTTTTTTCCTGAAAAATGCAGATAAATCATACCCGGTCCCCCGAGAAGGGAGTAAAGAGATGCGTGGAGTCAATAAATCCTCCAACTGATACCTGCGCCCAGTAGGGGTCGAATTTCAAACCTTTCGCTCCACATGCAGATGCTCTATCCATTGAGCCACAAACGCTTTTGGTATCACAACTTATGGATTGAGTATCACTTACCTAGACTTGTTCGTAGGGTGTAAAGATGATGAAAAATGAGAAATTGTGCGATGAGTTAATGACCAAGTTGCGACATGAGTTTTTGAGAATTACTAACATTGCCAATCTGATCAATGAGGTGATTGTCCTTGATTGTGTATGAAGTAACTTTTGATGCTACAAGGTCCAAGTTGTACATCTTTTCCTGCTAATCCAAAAGAGCTTTCAAGTATCCTTTTATTTTCTCGTTTCTCAATCTATCTTAGTAGTGTAATTTAATTCAAGCAAAAAGAATAAATATTAAAGGCCCATATTTTAGGGTTGAATTCGGTCCGTTAATGGACCCTCGATCCTTCGTGCATCTCTAATCAAAATGTCCCAAGGATCAGTGTCGTTTTTGGCATTTTATGAGCCCTAAGCAAACTGAATGAAATGGTCCCTCTCTATAAAAAGTCGATTCGGAAGTTCAACGGGTGTTTTGGCAAAATAACAGAGACTGATTGAATATATTATAATAATCATGATAAATGTAGCTTAGGCGTGTCATATACTTCTTAATTGATAAAAAATAAATCATAAATTGCTTTAAGTGTACAAGGACATGGCAGATCGTTCTTAATAGATAGTACGCATTACTGTCACATTTCCTTAACTGAAAACAAGAATTAATTTCTAACAATGCAAAAGTAATCACAAAATCTCTCTTATTTAGCCAACTTACCAACTGATTCTTTAAATCACCTAGTGTTGTGAATGGGCTATGATATTTAGCGAAGAACAATCACAAGCAAATACAAAGAAACCAACTGAAAACAGAGCAATAACAACAATGAACACAACCAAAAGTTTAAGTTGATGGTTGAGGCCCCGGAATATATTATATACTTTAACACTAGAGAGTACAGAGAGAGTAGAGTGCTCTAAGTTCTAGTACAATTAGAAAACTCTTTCAAATTCGAATTTGAACAAGACAGCTAGGGAAGCTTTACTACTCTAAAAATCAGCATTTTCCATTCTCACTATATCTTATTGTAGCAAAATCAAAAAGACAAATTTGTGGTTAAAGTTTCATTACAATGGGAATGATATAGAACTTTTAATGAAGTTTTACACTATAAATCATTCCCATTATGCCATTCAAAACCACTAATCAAACGGGTCGTTACAACTATTTTTGAGGTTTTTTTTGGGAATGAATGAACATTTGACATGCATGATGCATTGGTGAACTACGGTTCCACAAATGATATGCAGCTGGTGTATAAAAAAAATTTCATACAAAAAGTAATTAAATGAATGAAAATTAGTACTCTTAATAATGCTCTTTTTGTTTGAAAGAAATATCACAAGTACAAATGGAGTGAAAATCAATAAAAGTGGTAAAATTGTATATATTTTATGAGATTGAGAGAAATATGTAAGTGCGACTAAAGTTAAATTAAATATATGGACGAGAATAAAAAAAAAATTAAATCATAACAAAAAATAAAAATGTGATAAATTTAATAGGTTAGACTAAACTATGATATGAGGCTAATTGAAGAGTACTTTACGACCCATATAGTTTGGTATTAAAAGGTGCTAATGAAAATGACTTGTAGTTTAAATTTTCATCAAATATTTCATGTCATTGCAGTAGACCTTTGATCATAAGTATTTTTTGAACAAATTATCATTACCACTAAATGATAATGCATTAGAATGATTATTGTAAATAAACTGTGTTGATTGAAAGAGAACAAACATACTTACTGAAATTGTCAAAAAAAGAAAATTCTATTAAAATAATACTAATTTTTCATTATCATTCCCACCTAATAATGATCACCAAAAACACGCTTAGTACACTTCGCAAATTGTGAACTAGTATGTGGTAAATCATTATTATATAAACCGTCCTTTTAAATAATAATAATGCATTGAAATAAATTTTGTGCAAAAATATGATAATTGAAAAAAAAAAGTTATGAAAATGGTAAAAAGCGTTTTTTATTTAGCATCAATAACCACACCCAAACGAGATTCTGAGATTTAGTATATATTGAATTGTAAATAATATTTTGCATACATTGAATTGTTAAACATGTTCCATTATTACGCATCAATGACCACATCATAAGAGGCGAACTAGGCCAACACATTTAGATAGAGTAGACGAGGAGTGAAAAGTTATTATGAACATTTTGTACATATTGAATTGTAAATAATATTTTGCATTCATTGAATTGTTATATATATTCCATTATTATATATATATTTTGTATGCATTGAATTGTTATATATATTCCATATTTTATATATATATGGAGAGAGTTATAGTATATTTAATTATGGAAAACACAATGGAAGATTCATTCAAAGAAAAAAAAAGTAAAATGGATTTCAATTGGCCAGCTGTTAACAGCGAGCAGTTACTTAAGCTAAGTCAAAGAAAATCAGCTTAGTAATCGCCAGTTGAGCGGACGATTAATGAGTTGATTTCCTTTGACTCAACTTAAGTAATCGTCCGCTGTTAGTAACTGTGAAGAACCTCTGACCCTTATCATTGGGCTAGAGGCGCTTATTTTTGAGATGTAAGTTTAGCCAAAACTTATTTATGAATTTATTTTGGAAAAAATGCTTATTTACTTTAAATTTTCTTTGGTCGTTGGTATTAAAATGTGATAATGTGAATGACCGGTAGTTTAAACAATAAAGTTCCCTTAAAAGTAAAATGTGATTCTCATGATAATAACACTTTGATGATAAAATTGAAAATTTTTTTTTCACAAACTTTCATTATCACTTACTATTTATTTTTTAATGATAATACATAAAAATATATTATTGTTCGAAGAAAATGTGATACTTAAAATAAAACATACCTAACCATTGAATTATTTTAAAAAATTTCTATTAGTTATATTAATTTGCAAGCCGATAGGTGGTAAATGAAATTATTGTAGGAAAATCACGAATAAATTAAATTATTCTGGGTAATATTTCGTTAGTTATATTAATTTGCAAGCCGGTAGGCGGTAAATTATTCCCACCAAAAAAATCCCTGCCGTTTGGAGTGCTCTGCCTCTGCCTCATGCAAAAAGCAGGTCATCCTCAAAACTCCAAAAGTAAAATACCCATTCGAAAAATTGAAATTCCAAAATCTTTCTAACTTCAAAGAAATTTCATCAAATGGTGAAAGCATGAATATCCAAATCTTGCTAGGTAAGCCACCGCATTTAATCCCCTATTATTTCGCTTTTTTTTTTTTTTTTTTTTTTTTTTTTTTTTTTTTTAAATTTACTGGGTTAAAACTTGAAAAGAATTCAATTTTGTTGTTTTCTGGGTTGACGTCTGTCTTAGTAAGATCATTTTACTGCTGCATGTTGGTTGTGCTTATTGTTTATGATTGTGCTTATTGTTTAATGGCATCATTGTTTCATATGTAGTAGTATTTTTTTGTTCATCATTGTTTTACCTTTTTTCTTTGTTTTTTAATATTTAATCATTGTTTTACTTATTTCGAGAAACAATTTCTGGTTTTCTTTAGGATTTAAGACGCATCATCGTCGTTGAGGCTAGGATTTTCGGTGGGTACTGGGTTTGAGGGCTTTTCTGATAGTCGATCATCCCGCTCTACATCCGGTCGTTTGTGTAAGATTTTCTAGGAGTATGAGAATAAGTTTGGTGGGTATGAATATGAAAGTTTTGATCACTACGAGTAGTGGGTAGGCCATAAATGATGGGTTCGAGGGTTTAAATTTCTCATATCCGCCTACCCCACTCCATATCCGTCTAAGATTTGTCCGGACGGCTTAAATTAACGCTTAGAATTAGAAACGCAGTGAATCGATTTGTTAAAAATGGAGAACGAACATTTAAACCCTAAGTTTTGAAAAACTAAATAAAAATACGAAATTTCATCAATGAAGTCTAAGATATGAAAATTTGTACCCTGAAAATGGAAAATCTGTAACTTCGCAAGAATGAAAGCTAGAAATAAAAACGGGTCGGGTCGGATTGGGCTGGGTTTTAAAGCCCAGTCCATTTTCAACCCATTTTCATTTTACAAGGCCCAATGCAACCCAGGTCCATCTTTGTTTGAACCCGATCCGGCCCTTATCAAGCCCTTTGAACACCTCTTATTTGGACCTTGGCGTCATTGTATATGTATTCCATGAGTTAGTGAGTTCATTCTTTCAAACTAGTCGAGTCGTTTTTAGATTGGGTTGAATGCCCAACTTGTGTTGATTGAAGTAGAAGATCCTCACTTTTGGAAATATGACTTTAATTTTGTGTTGGATTTTTGTATTGTAAGCTGGCACAAGCTCTTCGAAATTTCCTCATCGCGACTTGTCTACTAGCTTGAGATTCATTTTGAAAGATTAAATGCCCCTCTACAGAAAGATGCACAAAATGGTGTATCTTTAACCTTCGCAATATTCGTGTTATTGTTGGCTAAAGAATCCACTCTATCTCATTTACGTGTATGATTGCGTGTTATAGACACCAAGCTATATTTGATTGTTGTGCTTCATCTTGAACTGATAATGTCGTGTGCGGAGTCTACTAATTATCTGATCCAATATTGAATATGATTTAAAGTCGAGTTGTTTCTTGGGTCACTTTAGGGATAGTTGCTGCTTTGATGCCATATGTTGGTGGAGAAAGTGGTTAACTTTGATACAGAAGATCCTCATCCCAGAAATAGCTTAATTTTGTGTGAGAACTTGGATGCTTTTCTTCTAAAATATCATAGACCCCCTAAAAATTTCAAGTATTGTTTGGACAGAGGCCGCGCGTACGCAGGCCCCCACTATCACAAATTATGACGTAGACTCTCCCATTTGGGGAGATCTTAGGCTGCTGCTCCTCCTTAAAGTGCAATGGAAGTCAACAACCTAGGCCATAAGCCTATTTGATCACTTATAGACCCCATCCAGGTAAGTAAATTGTTAAATAACCAACATTTCTTTTTATTTATGTCATATCACATGAGTACTAGGTTGTTTGATAATGTGGGACAATATCCAACGTGTCAACCCTTTGTATTTAGTGCTGCAGAGTACAGATCATGAAAAGTGATCAAGTTTATTATTATTATTATTATTATTATTATTATTATTATTACTATTACTACTTAGCCTGCATTATTGTCAAGAAATCAACTAAACCAAAAGCTTAAGCTGATGGTTGAGGGCCCACGATATTATATACTCTAACAGTTATTGCTTCACTAATGTTGGATGGGCTACTGCTTTCCCTACAATACGATGCTTCAACTGATATTTGCTTTGAGAAATTCAATGTCCCTTTGCAGAGGGAGATGCACAAAAAAAGGTTCATCCTCGTTTATGTACATGATCATGGGTTGTAGATAGACTCCAAGCAACAACTGAGCGTTGTTCTTCATCTTGAACTGATGTTGTGCGACGTTTCTTCTCAGTACTGTAAACAGCTCCAACAGTTTAAAAGCTGAACAATACCAATTGTTGGATGCTTCAGAGGCTGAATATTTTTTAAAAAGGCAAGAGTTTTGGATACTGGAAGGTGAATATTTCCGCGAATTTTCCCTTCATACATAATCAATCGCATATCATGTTTTATGTCTGCATTTTGCAAGTAGCATAAATATGAGTATGTGAAAATCACAGAATAGTCTGTTTTCACATCATCATTTGGAATTCTGTTTGAGAAGTTAAGAGTGAAGCGAGGAGAGATAGACAAGATTTGACTTTGTATCCTGGGAATGGGACATTGGGCTAAAAAAAATCCAAGTCTTTGTTTGTTTAAAGGGAATGAGATAAAAAAATGAAAAAGACCCCAAGAAAAATGTCTTTGGGGGAGGGTGGTATTTTAGTTGAGACTTTCATTCTTATATCTTTCATCTAATCCCTAACATGACAAACAAGGGATAAGACTTTTATCTTAAAAGTCTCATTTTAAGAGTCTCATATTAAGGTCTCACAAGTCCTATTCCCTTGTGCCAAACACCCCTAGAAGTGCTTGAGATCGCCATCCTTTATTGCCGTCTCTTCTAATGGTAAGAGGCCTGAATGAAATGTGCATTGGCTTTGCGTTAGGTAACCTTTTCCCTACCAACCTCGGCTCTCTATTTTGAATGACATTCCCATCTACTTGTATCCTTCGATGAATTAGCAACAATTTTCATTTTTTAGATATTATCCAACTTGTATAATTGTCTTAGATCGAGTCACAATATTACAAAACTGCTTACACTTCATAAGCTACATCATTGTTATTTCTCTAAAGCTTATGACCCGATTTTAAGCAGATCAAACATTTAATTGGATCAAAAGTCAAACATTACTGTTAGGATTTCATGTGTTTTTCTTATCCCACACTATATGGGAAACAGTGATCCGAGTGCAAGCAAACAAATAAAAAGAGATTTATGAATGCATTGATATTCATACCTTTCTCGGCCTTTTGGCTAAGATCAAGTGTAGTATCTGTTCTTATCAGTTTAATATCTGATACGTGGGTCATTGACCCACAATGATATTAAATTTATTTTTTAAGGGGGAAGGTCCACCGCAGTAGCTTGCTATTGGGGCCTTCAAGTGTCGCCCATGCGTTGCACTATTGCAAGGGCCTGGCATGCCCCTACAAATCATTCATCAAATTTCCTGGCATTTTATTTTGTACGTTTAATAATAATTTGTTTGTTTATTTGCCTAATTTTAAGGACAAGGTGCATGTAATGTGCAATGACACAGACCATCTTTATGTATGTCCATCAATTTGTTAATAGTTGTGGGAGTTGAACTACACATAATCTCTTGGTTTGCTAGAAAAAATAACTATTATTTGTTGTAACTTCTGGTTGTGTACTCATCAAATTGAATACGTTATGGACACATGAATATCAGGCTTGTGTTTTTGCATCTCACAGACTCCAATGAGTTTTTCAATTAATGTTAGTCAATGTCGTCGAAGTGAATACTCTTATGAGTTTTACTTTGGATTGAAACCGTTGAAGGGATTTGAGGAATGCAATCATCTTTGTAACTCACTTGCCTTTGATATATTGTGGTCATGCCTGATATCTTAAGGTTGGTGCATGTGTATACATTTCTTACAGATGTGAAGCTGAACGAGAAACCAGAAGGCGTGTGACATTGAGACCTTCTGAGGAGATCAGGAGAATATTGAGAGAGCAGATGAGTATACTTTATGCTGATACTGTACGTGTAAAAGTGATACCACCATACCAGAAGAAAGGAACCGATTTCTGCAATGTAAAACAGAAACATTAGGTAACAGATCCACCTATTTGACTTCCTTGCCAAGCCTCCAAAAGAAAATACCAAAAAGCGTTTTTATAGCTTGAATTATTGAGAAATATGCCGTCAACATTTATTTTTGTTTGTGGTCCCATTCTTAGTACTTTTCTCCTATTGACAGCTATTTTTCTGTTTTTTCATGGTTGCAAGCTTTTCCCATGTTTTGTAAATATTTGTTTCTGTCCTGATGAAAAAATTGAACTTAATTTGTTGGAAGCTCCTTGAAAATACCTGTACTATGCTCTTCCGATTCTTAAACTTTTGATGTGTCTTTATATGAGAGTACGAGTCTAAATTTGTGATGTATTTAAGAAAAAGGATAAATGCCTAAAATGTTTTGCCAGAGTCATTAACCTTTTAAATGTATTTTAGGATGTGTGTTGTGAAATATCAATTTTAGTTGTGTTAGTTGTGACACAATAATTGATCATTGGTGTGATGTATCATGAGTATTGATGTATTGAGGTGTAAGGAGAAGAAACAGTCTTTGAGGAGGTTAAGAACCATTTTGATTTTTCTCTGCAGCTTTGAAGTATTATACCAACCATTGTGAGGAGGTTAAGAACCATTTTGATTTTGTCTCCAGTAATGTAAGCATATATTTACCAAATAAGTACATTTTTTGCTAACTTAGTTTTGGGTCGAATCGTACATTTGAGCTTTTGGACTGATGCGGATCAAGTCATGGAATAGGGTTGGATTTGAATGACCTTTTTGTGTTGTAAGATCTATGTGCTATAGGTTGTCACTGTACCACCCTATTCCCAACCGTTGATTTCCTAAAATTTCAATTATTGTTTGGACAGAGGCCGCGCGAACGCAGGCCCCCACTACCACAAATTATGACGTAGACTCTCCCATTTGAGGAGATCTTAGGCTGCTGCCCCTCCTTAAAGTGCAATGGAAGTCAACAACCTAGGCCATAAGCCTATTTGATCACTTATAGACCCCGTCCAGGTAAGTAAGTTGTTAAATAACCAACATTTCTTTTTATTTATGTCATATCACATGAGCACTAGGTTGTTTGATAATGTGGGACAATATCCAACGTGTCAACCCTTTGTATTTAGTGTTGCAGATCATGAAAAGTGATAAAGTTTATTACTCCCTGCAATTCAATTTAGTTGTCCCATTTAGTTTGGGCACAAATATTAAGAAAATAAGGGACCACCTAAAATAGTAGACTCGTGTGCAATATTTGGTGTTTTTAATATTAAGAATTGGAGGGGACCACCTAAAATAGTAGACTTATGTGTAATATTGGGTATTTTTAATATTAAGAAAATGAAAGGACCACCTATAAATATAGGTCTTAAAATAGAACCGGGACAAGTAAGGTGAACATACCCAATGAAAAAATAGGACAAGTAAAAAGAATTGGAAGGGAGTATTATTATTATTACTTAGACTGCGTTATTGTCAAGGAACCAGCTCAACCAAAAGTTCAATCTGATGGTTGAAGCCCCATGATATGTTATATATATACTTTAACAGTCATTCCAAGTCTTTGTAAATTACTTCACTAATGTTGGATGGGCTGCTGCTTTCCCTACAATATGATGCTTCAACCGGTATTTGTTTTGAGAAATTCGATGTCCCTTTGCAGAGAGGAGATGCACAAAAAAGGTTGATCCTCGTTTATGTACATGATCATGGGTTGTAGATAGACTCCAAGCAACATTTGAGCGTTGGGCTTCATCTTGAACTGATGTTGTGCGACATTTCTTCTCAGTACTGTAAACAGCTCCAACAGTTTAAAAGCTGAACAATACCAATTCTTGGATGCTTCAGATGCTGAATATTTTTTAAAAAGGCAAGAGTTTTGGATACTGGAGCGGTGAGTATTTCTGCTAATTTTGTTCCTGATCTTGAAATATTGATATTGGATAACATCTTGCCACATAGGGCCAATTTAAACTGTAAACAGCTCCAACAAGGAAATTTCTTGGATGCCTCAAAATCTGAATAGCTTCAGAGAAGTATTTTGTGCAGTCCTGTTTGTGTTTGAAGTGGGGTTAGCTCTTCCATCTCTAATATAGCCTTAAGCAGTAACGGAGTTCCAGAAGTTCTTTTTACATTGTATTATTTCTCGTTTTTCGGGATTACGTACGCTCCTCCGTCCTAGACTTCGTGAAAGGATGATTATTAATGAGGCATGACGTTTTGGATTTAGGCGAGATGCAATAGTTTATCTTTTGAGGTAAAGGAGGTGTTATGAATATAGCATTGCCGGTCCAATCAATGAGGTGATTCCCGTTTCTGACCTAGTCACTCAGAAGCTTCCTTGATTGTGTATGAAGTACCTGTTCATGTTACAAAGCCCAATTTATCAATCTTTATCCTCATATGCGACATAGCGCCTTTTTGTTCTCATTTCTCAACCTTCTTTGTTTCAAGGCTTCCAACTTCTTCTGATGTTTTGATCCTGCCTTATGTTCTCATCCTGAACGAACATGAAGTGTGGAGTCTACTTGCTATTAGGATTTAATGTGTTTTCTTATCCCAAACCATATGTGAAACAGTGATCTGAGTGCAAGCAAACAAATAAAAAGAGATTTATGAATGCTTTGATACTCATACCTTTCTCGGCCTTTTGGCTAAGATCAAGTGTAGTATCTGTTCTTATCAGTTTAATATCTGATACGTGGGTCATTGACCCACAATGATATTAAATTTATTTTTTAAGGGGGAAGGTCCACCACAGTAGCTTGCTATTGGGGCCTTCAGGTGTCGCCCATGTGTTGCACTACTGCAAGGGCCTGGCACGCCCCTCCGAACTATTCTAAATATTTAATTTTAACATCAGATTGGAATCTTTAACATCACTATTATTGCTTTATATTGGGGCCTCTAGGTGTTGCATATGTCCTTGCACTGTGCAAGGGCGCCCCATACAAATCATTCATTAAATTACCTGGTTCATGACTGACACATATCTGTTGAATCATTTAGTGAGATATATTTAAAAATTGGTATGCTTATTGGCCTAAGCTGTAATGTAGCTTCATAATAAGGTGCTTGTCATGTGCAATGATAAACAGATCTTTAAAATTGGTATGCTTATTGAACTGCACATAATCTCTTGTCATGTAGCTTCATAATAAGCTGTAGTGTAGCTTTGTAATAAGGTGCTTGAAATAATAACTGTCATTAGTAGAAATTTCTGGTTCTATACTCTTCAAATTGGTAATGTTAGGGACACATACTTGTTGTACAAGTAATGACCAATATGTGTTGGTCAGTGTCGTGGAAGTAAATTATGAGTTTTACTTTGGATTGAAACCACCAAAGGGATTTTAGGAATGGACGAAGCTCGTCATCTTTATAACTCACTTGCCTTTGATACATTGTGGACACTCATGATATCTTAAGGTAGTGCATGTGTATACATTTCTTACAACTGTGAAGTTGAACGAGAAACCAGAAGGCGATGAGGACGTGATTGAATCAGAATGCTATGTGACCCCGTCTTTTGGGAAGAAGGGCTTTGATTCTGTGAATCAAGCAGATTGTTAATCTACAATCTTTCTTGATGTTGCGTCTATGTTGTTGACTAGTTGCTTGTATATGTGACCCTTTGCAGAGAGGAGATGCAAAAAAAGGTTGGTTCTTGTTTATGTTCTTGATCGTAAGTTGTAGATAGACTCCAACCAATATTTGAGAGTTTTACTTAATTATTGTAAACAGCTCCAACAGTTGAACAATACCTGATCTTGGTTGCTTCAGATGCTGAATATATTTTAAAAAGCAAGAGTTTTGGATACTGGAGAGGCGAGTATTTCTGCCAATTTTCCCTTCATACATAATCAATCGCATATCATGTTTTACGTCTGCATTGTGAGAATAGCATAAATATTAGTATGTGAAAATCACAGAATAGTCTGTTGTCACATCATCATTTGGAATTCTGTTTGAGAAGTTAAGAGTGAAGCAAGGAGAGCTAGACAAGATTTGACTTTTGTATCCTGAGATTACTTGGGAGTAGTTACAAATACTACCGTCTGAAGATACAGATATAGATATAGAATAACTATATGATATCTGCTTGTTTGGAGCAGTAAAAAATAAGCAGTACTTTGTTAACAACTAATGAGCTACTTTGTCCCACATCGATAGCTTAAGAATAAATTTCCGTTTTTATATTGTTCAAAGGTTAGAAAATGCTTGTCTCTTCGGAGACATCTGATAAAATTGGAACGATACAGAGAAGATTAGCATGGCCCCTGCGCAAGGATGACACGCACAAATCGAGAAATGGTCCAAATTTTTTTAACGAATTCACCTCTAAATTCTACTGCCTTTGCACCTTCCTATTCCATATTCTGTTTTTTTATTTTTCCTTTTGCAGATTTGATTCAAATTCATTCGCAAGTTGAAATACTCCATTAACGTTCTGCAATATTCCACGATTTAAAGCGTCCTTTTTGTCTTCTTCTGGTAAGGTTTTTCTATCCAATAGTTTTATAGAGCAAGTTTTCCAATAACCAAAAAAGTGACTACGATAGAAATTCCATGCCACTTCTGTAATGAGGCCCAATGCGCACAACCTTAGCTACTCTTGTGAGAGACCATCTCTGTAAGAGACGATCTCAAAATAAGAAGCCCACTTCTCTAATGCGTCTCTCAGAAAGGCCGTCTCTCACAATAGAATGGTAAATGATACTCCTAGTATCCCGCATAAGATAGGGTTCGGATGGGGTTTTTTTTTCCTGAAAAATGCAGATAAATCATACCCGGTCCCCCGAGAAGGGAGTAAAGAGATGCGTGGAGTCAATAAATCCTCCAACTGATACCTGCGCCCAGTAGGGGTCGAATTTCAAACCTTTCGCTCCACATGCAGATGCTCTATCCATTGAGCCACAAACGCTTTTGGTATCACAACTTATGGATTGAGTATCACTTACCTAGACTTGTTCGTAGGGTGTAAAGATGATGAAAAATGAGAAATTGTGCGATGAGTTAATGACCAAGTTGCGACATGAGTTTTTGAGAATTACTAACATTGCCAATCTGATCAATGAGGTGATTGTCCTTGATTGTGTATGAAGTAACTTTTGATGCTACAAGGTCCAAGTTGTACATCTTTTCCTGCTAATCCAAAAGAGCTTTCAAGTATCCTTTTATTTT
This sequence comes from Amaranthus tricolor, assembly GCF_026212465.1. Classification (NCBI taxonomy): domain Eukaryota; kingdom Viridiplantae; phylum Streptophyta; class Magnoliopsida; order Caryophyllales; family Amaranthaceae; genus Amaranthus; species Amaranthus tricolor. The sequence goes on along the minus strand of NC_080048.1, from coordinate 36,520,402 downwards.
CTCGTTTCTCAATCTATCTTAGTAGTGTAATTTAATTCAAGCAAAAAGAATAAATATTAAAGGCCCATATTTTAGGGTTGAATTCGGTCCGTTAATGGACCCTCGATCCTTCGTGCATCTCTAATCAAAATGTCCCAAGGATCAGTGTCGTTTTTGGCATTTTATGAGCCCTAAGCAAACTGAATGAAATGGTCCCTCTCTATAAAAAGTCGATTCGGAAGTTCAACGGGTGTTTTGGCAAAATAACAGAGACTGATTGAATATATTATAATAATCATGATAAATGTAGCTTAGGCGTGTCATATACTTCTTAATTGATAAAAAATAAATCATAAATTGCTTTAAGTGTACAAGGACATGGCAGATCGTTCTTAATAGATAGTACGCATTACTGTCACATTTCCTTAACTGAAAACAAGAATTAATTTCTAACAATGCAAAAGTAATCACAAAATCTCTCTTATTTAGCCAACTTACCAACTGATTCTTTAAATCACCTAGTGTTGTGAATGGGCTATGATATTTAGCGAAGAACAATCACAAGCAAATACAAAGAAACCAACTGAAAACAGAGCAATAACAACAATGAACACAACCAAAAGTTTAAGTTGATGGTTGAGGCCCCGGAATATATTATATACTTTAACACTAGAGAGTACAGAGAGAGTAGAGTGCTCTAAGTTCTAGTACAATTAGAAAACTCTTTCAAATTCGAATTTGAACAAGACAGCTAGGGAAGCTTTACTACTCTAAAAATCAGCATTTTCCATTCTCACTATATCTTATTGTAGCAAAATCAAAAAGACAAATTTGTGGTTAAAGTTTCATTACAATGGGAATGATATAGAACTTTTAATGAAGTTTTATACTATAAATCATTCCCATTATGCCATTCAAAACCACTAATCAAACGGGTCGTTACAACTATTTTTGAGGTTTTTTTTGGGAATGAATGAACATTTGACATGCATGATGCATTGGTGAACTACGGTTCCACAAATGATATGCAGCTGGTGTATAAAAAAAATTTCATACAAAAAGTAATTAAATGAATGAAAATTAGTACTCTTAATAATGCTCTTTTTGTTTGAAAGAAATATCACAAGTACAAATGGAGTGAAAATCAATAAAAGTGGTAAAATTGTATATATTTTATGAGATTGAGAGAAATATGTAAGTGCGACTAAAGTTAAATTAAATATATGGACGAGAATAAAAAAAAAATTAAATCATAACAAAAAATAAAAATGTGATAAATTTAATAGGTTAGACTAAACTATGATATGAGGCTAATTGAAGAGTACTTTACGACCCATATAGTTTGGTATTAAAAGGTGCTAATGAAAATGACTTGTAGTTTAAATTTTCATCAAATATTTCATGTCATTGCAGTAGACCTTTGATCATAAGTATTTTTTGAACAAATTATCATTACCACTAAATGATAATGCATTAGAATGATTATTGTAAATAAACTGTGTTGATTGAAAGAGAACAAACATACTTACTGAAATTGTCAAAAAAAGAAAATTCTATTAAAATAATACTAATTTTTCATTATCATTCCCACCTAATAATGATCACCAAAAACACGCTTAGTACACTTCGCAAATTGTGAACTAGTATGTGGTAAATCATTATTATATAAACCGTCCTTTTAAATAATAATAATGCATTGAAATAAATTTTGTGCAAAAATATGATAATTGAAAAAAAAAAGTTATGAAAATGGTAAAAAGCGTTTTTTATTTAGCATCAATAACCACACCCAAACGAGATTCTGAGATTTAGTATATATTGAATTGTAAATAATATTTTGCATACATTGAATTGTTAAACATGTTCCATTATTACGCATCAATGACCACATCATAAGAGGCGAACTAGGCCAACACATTTAGATAGAGTAGACGAGGAGTGAAAAGTTATTATGAACATTTTGTACATATTGAATTGTAAATAATATTTTGCATTCATTGAATTGTTATATATATTCCATTATTATATATATATTTTGTATGCATTGAATTGTTATATATATTCCATATTTTATATATATATGGAGAGAGTTATAGTATATTTAATTATGGAAAACACAATGGAAGATTCATTCAAAGAAAAAAAAAGTAAAATGGATTTCAATTGGCCAGCTGTTAACAGCGAGCAGTTACTTAAGCTAAGTCAAAGAAAATCAGCTTAGTAATCGCCAGTTGAGCGGACGATTAATGAGTTGATTTCCTTTGACTCAACTTAAGTAATCGTCCGCTGTTAGTAACTGTGAAGAACCTCTGACCCTTATCATTGGGCTAGAGGCGCTTATTTTTGAGATGTAAGTTTAGCCAAAACTTATTTATGAATTTATTTTGGAAAAAATGCTTATTTACTTTAAATTTTCTTTGGTCGTTGGTATTAAAATGTGATAATGTGAATGACCGGTAGTTTAAACAATAAAGTTCCCTTAAAAGTAAAATGTGATTCTCATGATAATAACACTTTGATGATAAAATTGAAAATTTTTTTTTCACAAACTTTCATTATCACTTACTATTTATTTTTTAATGATAATACATAAAAATATATTATTGTTCGAAGAAAATGTGATACTTAAAATAAAACATACCTAACCATTGAATTATTTTAAAAAATTTCTATTAGTTATATTAATTTGCAAGCCGATAGGTGGTAAATGAAATTATTGTAGGAAAATCACGAATAAATTAAATTATTCTGGGTAATATTTCGTTAGTTATATTAATTTGCAAGCCGGTAGGCGGTAAATTATTCCCACCAAAAAAATCCCTGCCGTTTGGAGTGCTCTGCCTCTGCCTCATGCAAAAAGCAGGTCATCCTCAAAACTCCAAAAGTAAAATACCCATTCGAAAAATTGAAATTCCAAAATCTTTCTAACTTCAAAGAAATTTCATCAAATGGTGAAAGCATGAATATCCAAATCTTGCTAGGTAAGCCACCGCATTTAATCCCCTATTATTTCGCTTTTTTTTTTTTTTTTTTTTTTTTTTTTTTTTTTTTAAAATTTACTGGGTTAAAACTTGAAAAGAATTCAATTTTGTTGTTTTCTGGGTTGACGTCTGTCTTAGTAAGATCATTTTACTGCTGCATGTTGGTTGTGCTTATTGTTTATGATTGTGCTTATTGTTTAATGGCATCATTGTTTCATATGTAGTAGTATTTTTTTGTTCATCATTGTTTTACCTTTTTTCTTTTTTTTTTAATATTTAATCATTGTTTTACTTATTTCGAGAAACAATTTCTGGTTTTCTTTAGGATTTAAGACGCATCATCGTCGTTGAGGCTAGGATTTTCGGTGGGTACTGGGTTTGAGGGCTTTTCTGATAGTCGATCATCCCGCTCTACATCCGGTCGTTTGTGTAAGATTTTCTAGGAGTATGAGAATAAGTTTGGTGGGTATGAATATGAAAGTTTTGATCACTACGAGTAGTGGGTAGGCCATAAATGATGGGTTCGAGGGTTTAAATTTCTCATATCCGCCTACCCCACTCCATATCCGTCTAAGATTTGTCCGGACGGCTTAAATTAACGCTTAGAATTAGAAACGCAGTGAATCGATTTGTTAAAAATGGAGAACGAACATTTAAACCCTAAGTTTTGAAAAACTAAATAAAAATACGAAATTTCATCAATGAAGTCTAAGATATGAAAATTTGTACCCTGAAAATGGAAAATCTGTAACTTCGCAAGAATGAAAGCTAGAAATAAAAACGGGTCGGGTCGGATTGGGCTGGGTTTTAAAGCCCAGTCCATTTTCAACCCATTTTCATTTTACAAGGCCCAATGCAACCCAGGTCCATCTTTGTTTGAACCCGATCCGGCCCTTATCAAGCCCTTTGAACACCTCTTATTTGGACCTTGGCGTCATTGTATATGTATTCCATGAGTTAGTGAGTTCATTCTTTCAAACTAGTCGAGTCGTTTTTAGATTGGGTTGAATGCCCAACTTGTGTTGATTGAAGTAGAAGATCCTCACTTTTGGAAATATGACTTTAATTTTGTGTTGGATTTTTGTATTGTAAGCTGGCACAAGCTCTTCGAAATTTCCTCATCGCGACTTGTCTACTAGCTTGAGATTCATTTTGAAAGATTAAATGCCCCTCTACAGAAAGATGCACAAAATGGTGTATCTTTAACCTTCGCAATATTCGTGTTATTGTTGGCTAAAGAATCCACTCTATCTCATTTACGTGTATGATTGCGTGTTATAGACACCAAGCTATATTTGATTGTTGTGCTTCATCTTGAACTGATAATGTCGTGTGCGGAGTCTACTAATTATCTGATCCAATATTGAATATGATTTAAAGTCGAGTTGTTTCTTGGGTCACTTTAGGGATAGTTGCTGCTTTGATGCCATATGTTGGTGGAGAAAGTGGTTAACTTTGATACAGAAGATCCTCATCCCAGAAATAGCTTAATTTTGTGTGAGAACTTGGATGCTTTTCTTCTAAAATATCATAGACCCCCTAAAAATTTCAAGTATTGTTTGGACAGAGGCCGCGCGTACGCAGGCCCCCACTATCACAAATTATGACGTAGACTCTCCCATTTGGGGAGATCTTAGGCTGCTGCTCCTCCTTAAAGTGCAATGGAAGTCAACAACCTAGGCCATAAGCCTATTTGATCACTTATAGACCCCATCCAGGTAAGTAAATTGTTAAATAACCAACATTTCTTTTTATTTATGTCATATCACATGAGTACTAGGTTGTTTGATAATGTGGGACAATATCCAACGTGTCAACCCTTTGTATTTAGTGCTGCAGAGTACAGATCATGAAAAGTGATCAAGTTTATTATTATTATTATTATTATTATTATTATTATTATTACTATTACTACTTAGCCTGCATTATTGTCAAGAAATCAACTAAACCAAAAGCTTAAGCTGATGGTTGAGGGCCCACGATATTATATACTCTAACAGTTATTGCTTCACTAATGTTGGATGGGCTACTGCTTTCCCTACAATACGATGCTTCAACTGATATTTGCTTTGAGAAATTCAATGTCCCTTTGCAGAGGGAGATGCACAAAAAAAGGTTCATCCTCGTTTATGTACATGATCATGGGTTGTAGATAGACTCCAAGCAACAACTGAGCGTTGTTCTTCATCTTGAACTGATGTTGTGCGACGTTTCTTCTCAGTACTGTAAACAGCTCCAACAGTTTAAAAGCTGAACAATACCAATTGTTGGATGCTTCAGAGGCTGAATATTTTTTAAAAAGGCAAGAGTTTTGGATACTGGAAGGTGAATATTTCCGCGAATTTTCCCTTCATACATAATCAATCGCATATCATGTTTTATGTCTGCATTTTGCAAGTAGCATAAATATGAGTATGTGAAAATCACAGAATAGTCTGTTTTCACATCATCATTTGGAATTCTGTTTGAGAAGTTAAGAGTGAAGCGAGGAGAGATAGACAAGATTTGACTTTGTATCCTGGGAATGGGACATTGGGCTAAAAAAAATCCAAGTCTTTGTTTGTTTAAAGGGAATGAGATAAAAAAATGAAAAAGACCCCAAGAAAAATGTCTTTGGGGGAGGGTGGTATTTTAGTTGAGACTTTCATTCTTATATCTTTCATCTAATCCCTAACATGACAAACAAGGGATAAGACTTTTATCTTAAAAGTCTCATTTTAAGAGTCTCATATTAAGGTCTCACAAGTCCTATTCCCTTGTGCCAAACACCCCTAGAAGTGCTTGAGATCGCCATCCTTTATTGCCGTCTCTTCTAATGGTAAGAGGCCTGAATGAAATGTGCATTGGCTTTGCGTTAGGTAACCTTTTCCCTACCAACCTCGGCTCTCTATTTTGAATGACATTCCCATCTACTTGTATCCTTCGATGAATTAGCAACAATTTTCATTTTTTAGATATTATCCAACTTGTATAATTGTCTTAGATCGAGTCACAATATTACAAAACTGCTTACACTTCATAAGCTACATCATTGTTATTTCTCTAAAGCTTATGACCCGATTTTAAGCAGATCAAACATTTAATTGGATCAAAAGTCAAACATTACTGTTAGGATTTCATGTGTTTTTCTTATCCCACACTATATGGGAAACAGTGATCCGAGTGCAAGCAAACAAATAAAAAGAGATTTATGAATGCATTGATATTCATACCTTTCTCGGCCTTTTGGCTAAGATCAAGTGTAGTATCTGTTCTTATCAGTTTAATATCTGATACGTGGGTCATTGACCCACAATGATATTAAATTTATTTTTTAAGGGGGAAGGTCCACCGCAGTAGCTTGCTATTGGGGCCTTCAAGTGTCGCCCATGCGTTGCACTATTGCAAGGGCCTGGCATGCCCCTACAAATCATTCATCAAATTTCCTGGCATTTTATTTTGTACGTTTAATAATAATTTGTTTGTTTATTTGCCTAATTTTAAGGACAAGGTGCATGTAATGTGCAATGACACAGACCATCTTTATGTATGTCCATCAATTTGTTAATAGTTGTGGGAGTTGAACTACACATAATCTCTTGGTTTGCTAGAAAAAATAACTATTATTTGTTGTAACTTCTGGTTGTGTACTCATCAAATTGAATACGTTATGGACACATGAATATCAGGCTTGTGTTTTTGCATCTCACAGACTCCAATGAGTTTTTCAATTAATGTTAGTCAATGTCGTCGAAGTGAATACTCTTATGAGTTTTACTTTGGATTGAAACCGTTGAAGGGATTTGAGGAATGCAATCATCTTTGTAACTCACTTGCCTTTGATATATTGTGGTCATGCCTGATATCTTAAGGTTGGTGCATGTGTATACATTTCTTACAGATGTGAAGCTGAACGAGAAACCAGAAGGCGTGTGACATTGAGACCTTCTGAGGAGATCAGGAGAATATTGAGAGAGCAGATGAGTATACTTTATGCTGATACTGTACGTGTAAAAGTGATACCACCATACCAGAAGAAAGGAACCGATTTCTGCAATGTAAAACAGAAACATTAGGTAACAGATCCACCTATTTGACTTCCTTGCCAAGCCTCCAAAAGAAAATACCAAAAAGCGTTTTTATAGCTTGAATTATTGAGAAATATGCCGTCAACATTTATTTTTGTTTGTGGTCCCATTCTTAGTACTTTTCTCCTATTGACAGCTATTTTTCTGTTTTTTCATGGTTGCAAGCTTTTCCCATGTTTTGTAAATATTTGTTTCTGTCCTGATGAAAAAATTGAACTTAATTTGTTGGAAGCTCCTTGAAAATACCTGTACTATGCTCTTCCGATTCTTAAACTTTTGATGTGTCTTTATATGAGAGTACGAGTCTAAATTTGTGATGTATTTAAGAAAAAGGATAAATGCCTAAAATGTTTTGCCAGAGTCATTAACCTTTTAAATGTATTTTAGGATGTGTGTTGTGAAATATCAATTTTAGTTGTGTTAGTTGTGACACAATAATTGATCATTGGTGTGATGTATCATGAGTATTGATGTATTGAGGTGTAAGGAGAAGAAACAGTCTTTGAGGAGGTTAAGAACCATTTTGATTTTTCTCTGCAGCTTTGAAGTATTATACCAACCATTGTGAGGAGGTTAAGAACCATTTTGATTTTGTCTCCAGTAATGTAAGCATATATTTACCAAATAAGTACATTTTTTGCTAACTTAGTTTTGGGTCGAATCGTACATTTGAGCTTTTGGACTGATGCGGATCAAGTCATGGAATAGGGTTGGATTTGAATGACCTTTTTGTGTTGTAAGATCTATGTGCTATAGGTTGTCACTGTACCACCCTATTCCCAACCGTTGATTTCCTAAAATTTCAATTATTGTTTGGACAGAGGCCGCGCGAACGCAGGCCCCCACTACCACAAATTATGACGTAGACTCTCCCATTTGAGGAGATCTTAGGCTGCTGCCCCTCCTTAAAGTGCAATGGAAGTCAACAACCTAGGCCATAAGCCTATTTGATCACTTATAGACCCCGTCCAGGTAAGTAAGTTGTTAAATAACCAACATTTCTTTTTATTTATGTCATATCACATGAGCACTAGGTTGTTTGATAATGTGGGACAATATCCAACGTGTCAACCCTTTGTATTTAGTGTTGCAGATCATGAAAAGTGATAAAGTTTATTACTCCCTGCAATTCAATTTAGTTGTCCCATTTAGTTTGGGCACAAATATTAAGAAAATAAGGGACCACCTAAAATAGTAGACTCGTGTGCAATATTTGGTGTTTTTAATATTAAGAATTGGAGGGGACCACCTAAAATAGTAGACTTATGTGTAATATTGGGTATTTTTAATATTAAGAAAATGAAAGGACCACCTATAAATATAGGTCTTAAAATAGAACCGGGACAAGTAAGGTGAACATACCCAATGAAAAAATAGGACAAGTAAAAAGAATTGGAAGGGAGTATTATTATTATTACTTAGACTGCGTTATTGTCAAGGAACCAGCTCAACCAAAAGTTCAATCTGATGGTTGAAGCCCCATGATATGTTATATATATACTTTAACAGTCATTCCAAGTCTTTGTAAATTACTTCACTAATGTTGGATGGGCTGCTGCTTTCCCTACAATATGATGCTTCAACCGGTATTTGTTTTGAGAAATTCGATGTCCCTTTGCAGAGAGGAGATGCACAAAAAAGGTTGATCCTCGTTTATGTACATGATCATGGGTTGTAGATAGACTCCAAGCAACATTTGAGCGTTGGGCTTCATCTTGAACTGATGTTGTGCGACATTTCTTCTCAGTACTGTAAACAGCTCCAACAGTTTAAAAGCTGAACAATACCAATTCTTGGATGCTTCAGATGCTGAATATTTTTTAAAAAGGCAAGAGTTTTGGATACTGGAGCGGTGAGTATTTCTGCTAATTTTGTTCCTGATCTTGAAATATTGATATTGGATAACATCTTGCCACATAGGGCCAATTTAAACTGTAAACAGCTCCAACAAGGAAATTTCTTGGATGCCTCAAAATCTGAATAGCTTCAGAGAAGTATTTTGTGCAGTCCTGTTTGTGTTTGAAGTGGGGTTAGCTCTTCCATCTCTAATATAGCCTTAAGCAGTAACGGAGTTCCAGAAGTTCTTTTTACATTGTATTATTTCTCGTTTTTCGGGATTACGTACGCTCCTCCGTCCTAGACTTCGTGAAAGGATGATTATTAATGAGGCATGACGTTTTGGATTTAGGCGAGATGCAATAGTTTATCTTTTGAGGTAAAGGAGGTGTTATGAATATAGCATTGCCGGTCCAATCAATGAGGTGATTCCCGTTTCTGACCTAGTCACTCAGAAGCTTCCTTGATTGTGTATGAAGTACCTGTTCATGTTACAAAGCCCAATTTATCAATCTTTATCCTCATATGCGACATAGCGCCTTTTTGTTCTCATTTCTCAACCTTCTTTGTTTCAAGGCTTCCAACTTCTTCTGATGTTTTGATCCTGCCTTATGTTCTCATCCTGAACGAACATGAAGTGTGGAGTCTACTTGCTATTAGGATTTAATGTGTTTTCTTATCCCAAACCATATGTGAAACAGTGATCTGAGTGCAAGCAAACAAATAAAAAGAGATTTATGAATGCTTTGATACTCATACCTTTCTCGGCCTTTTGGCTAAGATCAAGTGTAGTATCTGTTCTTATCAGTTTAATATCTGATACGTGGGTCATTGACCCACAATGATATTAAATTTATTTTTTAAGGGGGAAGGTCCACCACAGTAGCTTGCTATTGGGGCCTTCAGGTGTCGCCCATGTGTTGCACTACTGCAAGGGCCTGGCACGCCCCTCCGAACTATTCTAAATATTTAATTTTAACATCAGATTGGAATCTTTAACATCACTATTATTGCTTTATATTGGGGCCTCTAGGTGTTGCATATGTCCTTGCACTGTGCAAGGGCGCCCCATACAAATCATTCATTAAATTACCTGGTTCATGACTGACACATATCTGTTGAATCATTTAGTGAGATATATTTAAAAATTGGTATGCTTATTGGCCTAAGCTGTAATGTAGCTTCATAATAAGGTGCTTGTCATGTGCAATGATAAACAGATCTTTAAAATTGGTATGCTTATTGAACTGCACATAATCTCTTGTCATGTAGCTTCATAATAAGCTGTAGTGTAGCTTTGTAATAAGGTGCTTGAAATAATAACTGTCATTAGTAGAAATTTCTGGTTCTATACTCTTCAAATTGGTAATGTTAGGGACACATACTTGTTGTACAAGTAATGACCAATATGTGTTGGTCAGTGTCGTGGAAGTAAATTATGAGTTTTACTTTGGATTGAAACCACCAAAGGGATTTTAGGAATGGACGAAGCTCGTCATCTTTATAACTCACTTGCCTTTGATACATTGTGGACACTCATGATATCTTAAGGTAGTGCATGTGTATACATTTCTTACAACTGTGAAGTTGAACGAGAAACCAGAAGGCGATGAGGACGTGATTGAATCAGAATGCTATGTGACCCCGTCTTTTGGGAAGAAGGGCTTTGATTCTGTGAATCAAGCAGATTGTTAATCTACAATCTTTCTTGATGTTGCGTCTATGTTGTTGACTAGTTGCTTGTATATGTGACCCTTTGCAGAGAGGAGATGCAAAAAAAGGTTGGTTCTTGTTTATGTTCTTGATCGTAAGTTGTAGATAGACTCCAACCAATATTTGAGAGTTTTACTTAATTATTGTAAACAGCTCCAACAGTTGAACAATACCTGATCTTGGTTGCTTCAGATGCTGAATATATTTTAAAAAGCAAGAGTTTTGGATACTGGAGAGGCGAGTATTTCTGCCAATTTTCCCTTCATACATAATCAATCGCATATCATGTTTTACGTCTGCATTGTGAGAATAGCATAAATATTAGTATGTGAAAATCACAGAATAGTCTGTTGTCACATCATCATTTGGAATTCTGTTTGAGAAGTTAAGAGTGAAGCAAGGAGAGCTAGACAAGATTTGACTTTTGTATCCTGAGATTACTTGGGAGTAGTTACAAATACTACCGTCTGAAGATACAGATATAGATATAGAATAACTATATGATATCTGCTTGTTTGGAGCAGTAAAAAATAAGCAGTACTTTGTTAACAACTAATGAGCTACTTTGTCCCACATCGATAGCTTAAGAATAAATTTCCGTTTTTATATTGTTCAAAGGTTAGAAAATGCTTGTCTCTTCGGAGACATCTGATAAAATTGGAACGATACAGAGAAGATTAGCATGGCCCCTGCGCAAGGATGACACGCACAAATCGAGAAATGGTCCAAATTTTTTTAACGAATTCACCTCTAAATTCTACTGCCTTTGCACCTTCCTATTCCATATTCTGTTTTTTTATTTTTCCTTTTGCAGATTTGATTCAAATTCATTCGCAAGTTGAAATACTCCATTAACGTTCTGCAATATTCCACGATTTAAAGCGTCCTTTTTGTCTTCTTCTGGTAAGGTTTTTCTATCCAATAGTTTTATAGAGCAAGTTTTCCAATAACCAAAAAAGTGACTACGATAGAAATTCCATGCCACTTCTGTAATGAGGCCCAATGCGCACAACCTTAGCTACTCTTGTGAGAGACCATCTCTGTAAGAGACGATCTCAAAATAAGAAGCCCACTTCTCTAATGCGTCTCTCAGAAAGGCCGTCTCTCACAATAGAATGGTAAATGATACTCCTAGTATCCCGCATAAGATAGGGTTCGGATGGGGTTTTTTTTTCCTGAAAAATGCAGATAAATCATACCCGGTCCCCCGAGAAGGGAGTAAAGAGATGCGTGGAGTCAATAAATCCTCCAACTGATACCTGCGCCCAGTAGGGGTCGAATTTCAAACCTTTCGCTCCACATGCAGATGCTCTATCCATTGAGCCACAAACGCTTTTGGTATCACAACTTATGGATTGAGTATCACTTACCTAGACTTGTTCGTAGGGTGTAAAGATGATGAAAAATGAGAAATTGTGCGATGAGTTAATGACCAAGTTGCGACATGAGTTTTTGAGAATTACTAACATTGCCAATCTGATCAATGAGGTGATTGTCCTTGATTGTGTATGAAGTAACTTTTGATGCTACAAGGTCCAAGTTGTACATCTTTTCCTGCTAATCCAAAAGAGCTTTCAAGTATCCTTTTATTTTCTCGTTTCTCAATCTATCTTAGTAGTGTAATTTAATTCAAGCAAAAAGAATAAATATTAAAGGCCCATATTTTAGGGTTGAATTCGGTCCGTTAATGGACCCTCGATCCTTCGTGCATCTCTAATCAAAATGTCCCAAGGATCAGTGTCGTTTTTGGCATTTTATGAGCCCTAAGCAAACTGAATGAAATGGTCCCTCTCTATAAAAAGTCGATTCGGAAGTTCAACGGGTGTTTTGGCAAAATAACAGAGACTGATTGAATATATTATAATAATCATGATAAATGTAGCTTAGGCGTGTCATATACTTCTTAATTGATAAAAAAAATCATAAATTGCTTTAAGTGTACAAGGACATGGCAGATCGTTCTTAATAGATAGTACGCATTACTGTCACATTTCCTTAACTGAAAACAAGAATTAATTTCTAACAATGCAAAAGTAATCACAAAATCTCTCTTATTTAGCCAACTTACCAACTGATTCTTTAAATCACCTAGTGTTGTGAATGGGCTATGATATTTAGTGAAGAACAATCACAAGCAAATACAAAGAAACCAACTGAAAACAGAGCAATAACAACAATGAACACAACCAAAAGTTTAAGTTGATGGTTGAGGCCCCGGAATATATTATATACTTTAACACTAGAGAGTACAGAGAGAGTAGAGTGCTCTAAGTTCTAGTACAATTAGAAAACTCTTTCAAATTCGAATTTGAACAAGACAGCTAGGGAAGCTTTACTACTCTAAAAATCAGCATTTTCCATTCTCACTATATCTTATTGTAGCAAAATCAAAAAGACAAATTTGTGGTTAAAGTTTCATTACAATGGGAATGATATAGAACTTTTAATGAAGTTTTATACTATAAATCATTCCCATTATGCCATTCAAAACCACTAATCAAACGGGTCGTTACAACTATTTTTGAGGTTTTTTTTGGGAATGAATGAACATTTGACATGCATGATGCATTGGTGAACTACGGTTCCACAAATGATATGCAGCTGGTGTATAAAAAAAAATTTCATACAAAAAGTAATTAAATGAATGAAAATTAGTACTCTTAATAATGCTCTTTTTGTTTGAAAGAAATATCACAAGTACAAATGGAGTGAAAATCAATAAAAGTGGTAAAATTGTATATATTTTATGAGATTGAGAGAAATATGTAAGTGCGACTAAAGTTAAATTAAATATATGGACGAGAATAAAAAAAAAATTAAATCATAACAAAAAATAAAAATGTGATAAATTTAATAGGTTAGACTAAACTATGATATGAGGCTAATTGAAGAGTACTTTACGACCCATATAGTTTGGTATTAAAAGGTGCTAATGAAAATGACTTGTAGTTTAAATTTTCATCAAATATTTCATGTCATTGCAGTAGACCTTTGATCATAAGTATTTTTTGAACAAATTATCATTACCACTAAATGATAATGCATTAGAATGATTATTGTAAATAAACTGTGTTGATTGAAAGAGAACAAACATACTTACTGAAATTGTCAAAAAAAGAAAATTCTATTAAAATAATACTAATTTTTCATTATCATTCCCACCTAATAATGATCACCAAAAACACGCTTAGTACACTTCGCAAATTGTGAACTAGTATGTGGTAAATCATTATTATATAAACCGTCCTTTTAAATAATAATAATGCATTGAAATAAATTTTGTGCAAAAATATGATAATTGAAAAAAAAAAGTTATGAAAATGGTAAAAAGCGTTTTTTATTTAGCATCAATAACCACACCCAAACGAGATTCTGAGATTTAGTATATATTGAATTGTAAATAATATTTTGCATACATTGAATTGTTAAACATGTTCCATTATTACGCATCAATGACCACATCATAAGAGGCGAACTAGGCCAACACATTTAGATAGAGTAGACGAGGAGTGAAAAGTTATTATGAACATTTTGTACATATTGAATTGTAAATAATATTTTGCATTCATTGAATTGTTATATATATTCCATTATTATATATATATTTTGTATGCATTGAATTGTTATATATATTCCATATTTTATATATATATGGAGAGAGTTATAGTATATTTAATTATGGAAAACACAATGGAAGATTCATTCAAAGAAAAAAAAAGTAAAATGGATTTCAATTGGCCAGCTGTTAACAGCGAGCAGTTACTTAAGCTAAGTCAAAGAAAATCAGCTTAGTAATCGCCAGTTGAGCGGACGATTAATGAGTTGATTTCCTTTGACTCAACTTAAGTAATCGTCCGCTGTTAGTAACTGTGAAGAACCTCTGACCCTTATCATTGGGCTAGAGGCGCTTATTTTTGAGATGTAAGTTTAGCCAAAACTTATTTATGAATTTATTTTGGAAAAAATGCTTATTTACTTTAAATTTTCTTTGGTCGTTGGTATTAAAATGTGATAATGTGAATGACCGGTAGTTTAAACAATAAAGTTCCCTTAAAAGTAAAATGTGATTCTCATGATAATAACACTTTGATGATAAAATTGAAAATTTTTTTTTCACAAACTTTCATTATCACTTACTATTTATTTTTTAATGATAATACATAAAAATATATTATTGTTCGAAGAAAATGTGATACTTAAAATAAAACATACCTAACCATTGAATTATTTTAAAAAATTTCTATTAGTTATATTAATTTGCAAGCCGATAGGTGGTAAATGAAATTATTGTAGGAAAATCACGAATAAATTAAATTATTCTGGGTAATATTTCGTTAGTTATATTAATTTGCAAGCCGGTAGGCGGTAAATTATTCCCACCAAAAAAATCCCTGCCGTTTGGAGTGCTCTGCCTCTGCCTCATGCAAAAAGCAGGTCATCCTCAAAACTCCAAAAGTAAAATACCCATTCGAAAAATTGAAATTCCAAAATCTTTCTAACTTCAAAGAAATTTCATCAAATGGTGAAAGCATGAATATCCAAATCTTGCTAGGTAAGCCACCGCATTTAATCCCCTATTATTTCGCTTTTTTTTTTTTTTTTTTTTTTTTTTTTTTTTTTTTAAAATTTACTGGGTTAAAACTTGAAAAGAATTCAATTTTGTTGTTTTCTGGGTTGACGTCTGTCTTAGTAAGATCATTTTACTGCTGCATGTTGGTTGTGCTTATTGTTTATGATTGTGCTTATTGTTTAATGGCATCATTGTTTCATATGTAGTAGTATTTTTTTGTTCATCATTGTTTTACCTTTTTTCTTTGTTTTTTAATATTTAATCATTGTTTTACTTATTTCGAGAAACAATTTCTGGTTTTCTTTAGGATTTAAGACGCATCATCGTCGTTGAGGCTAGGATTTTCGGTGGGTACTGGGTTTGAGGGCTTTTCTGATAGTCGATCATCCCGCTCTACATCCGGTCGTTTGTGTAAGATTTTCTAGGAGTATGAGAATAAGTTTGGTGGGTATGAATATGAAAGTTTTGATCACTACGAGTAGTGGGTAGGCCATAAATGATGGGTTCGAGGGTTTAAATTTCTCATATCCGCCTACCCCACTCCATATCCGTCTAAGATTTGTCCGGACGGCTTAAATTAACGCTTAGAATTAGAAACGCAGTGAATCGATTTGTTAAAAATGGAGAACGAACATTTAAACCCTAAGTTTTGAAAAACTAAATAAAAATACGAAATTTCATCAATGAAGTCTAAGATATGAAAATTTGTACCCTGAAAATGGAAAATCTGTAACTTCGCAAGAATGAAAGCTAGAAATAAAAACGGGTCGGGTCGGATTGGGCTGGGTTTTAAAGCCCAGTCCATTTTCAACCCATTTTCATTTTACAAGGCCCAATGCAACCCAGGTCCATCTTTGTTTGAACCCGATCCGGCCCTTATCAAGCCCTTTGAACACCTCTTATTTGGACCTTGGCGTCATTGTATATGTATTCCATGAGTTAGTGAGTTCATTCTTTCAAACTAGTCGAGTCGTTTTTAGATTGGGTTGAATGCCCAACTTGTGTTGATTGAAGTAGAAGATCCTCACTTTTGGAAATATGACTTTAATTTTGTGTTGGATTTTTGTATTGTAAGCTGGCACAACCTCTTCGAAATTTCCTCATCGCGACTTGTCTACTAGCTTGAGATTCATTTTGAAAGATTAAATGCCCCTCTACAGAAAGATGCACAAAATGGTGTATCTTTAACCTTCGCAATATTCGTGTTATTGTTGGCTAAAGAATCCACTCTATCTCATTTACGTGTATGATTGCGTGTTATAGACACCAAGCTATATTTGATTGTTGTGCTTCATCTTGAACTGATAATGTCGTGTGCGGAGTCTACTAATTATCTGATCCAATATTGAATATGATTTAAAGTCGAGTTGTTTCTTGGGTCACTTTAGGGATAGTTGCTGCTTTGATGCCATATGTTGGTGGAGAAAGTGGTTAACTTTGATACAGAAGATCCTCATCCCAGAAATAGCTTAATTTTGTGTGAGAACTTGGATGCTTTTCTTCTAAAATATCATAGACCCCCTAAAAATTTCAAGTATTGTTTGGACAGAGGCCGCGCGTACGCAGGCCCCCACTATCACAAATTATGACGTAGACTCTCCCATTTGGGGAGATCTTAGGCTGCTGCTCCTCCTTAAAGTGCAATGGAAGTCAACAACCTAGGCCATAAGCCTATTTGATCACTTATAGACCCCATCCAGGTAAGTAAATTGTTAAATAACCAACATTTCTTTTTATTTATGTCATATCACATGAGTACTAGGTTGTTTGATAATGTGGGACAATATCCAACGTGTCAACCCTTTGTATTTAGTGCTGCAGAGTACAGATCATGAAAAGTGATCAAGTTTATTATTATTATTATTATTATTATTATTATTATTATTACTATTACTACTTAGCCTGCATTATTGTCAAGAAATCAACTAAACCAAAAGCTTAAGCTGATGGTTGAGGGCCCACGATATTATATACTCTAACAGTTATTGCTTCACTAATGTTGGATGGGCTACTGCTTTCCCTACAATACGATGCTTCAACTGATATTTGCTTTGAGAAATTCAATGTCCCTTTGCAGAGGGAGATGCACAAAAAAAGGTTCATCCTCGTTTATGTACATGATCATGGGTTGTAGATAGACTCCAAGCAACAACTGAGCGTTGTTCTTCATCTTGAACTGATGTTGTGCGACGTTTCTTCTCAGTACTGTAAACAGCTCCAACAGTTTAAAAGCTGAACAATACCAATTGTTGGATGCTTCAGAGGCTGAATATTTTTTAAAAAGGCAAGAGTTTTGGATACTGGAAGGTGAATATTTCCGCGAATTTTCCCTTCATACATAATCAATCGCATATCATGTTTTATGTCTGCATTTTGCAAGTAGCATAAATATGAGTATGTGAAAATCACAGAATAGTCTGTTTTCACATCATCATTTGGAATTCTGTTTGAGAAGTTAAGAGTGAAGCGAGGAGAGATAGACAAGATTTGACTTTGTATCCTGGGAATGGGACATTGGGCTAAAAAAAATCCAAGTCTTTGTTTGTTTAAAGGGAATGAGATAAAAAAATGAAAAAGACCCCAAGAAAAATGTCTTTGGGGGAGGGTGGTATTTTAGTTGAGACTTTCATTCTTATATCTTTCATCTAATCCCTAACATGACAAACAAGGGATAAGACTTTTATCTTAAAAGTCTCATTTTAAGAGTCTCATATTAAGGTCTCACAAGTCCTATTCCCTTGTGCCAAACACCCCTAGAAGTGCTTGAGATCGCCATCCTTTATTGCCGTCTCTTCTAATGGTAAGAGGCCTGAATGAAATGTGCATTGGCTTTGCGTTAGGTAACCTTTTCCCTACCAACCTCGGCTCTCTATTTTGAATGACATTCCCATCTACTTGTATCCTTCGATGAATTAGCAACAATTTTCATTTTTTAGATATTATCCAACTTGTATAATTGTCTTAGATCGAGTCACAATATTACAAAACTGCTTACACTTCATAAGCTACATCATTGTTATTTCTCTAAAGCTTATGACCCGATTTTAAGCAGATCAAACATTTAATTGGATCAAAAGTCAAACATTACTGTTAGGATTTCATGTGTTTTTCTTATCCCACACTATATGGGAAACAGTGATCCGAGTGCAAGCAAACAAATAAAAAGAGATTTATGAATGCATTGATATTCATACCTTTCTCGGCCTTTTGGCTAAGATCAAGTGTAGTATCTGTTCTTATCAGTTTAATATCTGATACGTGGGTCATTGACCCACAATGATATTAAATTTATTTTTTAAGGGGGAAGGTCCACCGCAGTAGCTTGCTATTGGGGCCTTCAAGTGTCGCCCATGCGTTGCACTATTGCAAGGGCCTGGCATGCCCCTACAAATCATTCATCAAATTTCCTGGCATTTTATTTTGTACGTTTAATAATAATTTGTTTGTTTATTTGCCTAATTTTAAGGACAAGGTGCATGTAATGTGCAATGACACAGACCATCTTTATGTATGTCCATCAATTTGTTAATAGTTGTGGGAGTTGAACTACACATAATCTCTTGGTTTGCTAGAAAAAATAACTATTATTTGTTGTAACTTCTGGTTGTGTACTCATCAAATTGAATACGTTATGGACACATGAATATCAGGCTTGTGTTTTTGCATCTCACAGACTCCAATGAGTTTTTCAATTAATGTTAGTCAATGTCGTCGAAGTGAATACTCTTATGAGTTTTACTTTGGATTGAAACCGTTGAAGGGATTTGAGGAATGCAATCATCTTTGTAACTCACTTGCCTTTGATATATTGTGGTCATGCCTGATATCTTAAGGTTGGTGCATGTGTATACATTTCTTACAGATGTGAAGCTGAACGAGAAACCAGAAGGCGTGTGACATTGAGACCTTCTGAGGAGATCAGGAGAATATTGAGAGAGCAGATGAGTATACTTTATGCTGATACTGTACGTGTAAAAGTGATACCACCATACCAGAAGAAAGGAACCGATTTCTGCAATGTAAAACAGAAACATTAGGTAACAGATCCACCTATTTGACTTCCTTGCCAAGCCTCCAAAAGAAAATACCAAAAAGCGTTTTTATAGCTTGAATTATTGAGAAATATGCCGTCAACATTTATTTTTGTTTGTGGTCCCATTCTTAGTACTTTTCTCCTATTGACAGCTATTTTTCTGTTTTTTCATGGTTGCAAGCTTTTCCCATGTTTTGTAAATATTTGTTTCTGTCCTGATGAAAAAATTGAACTTAATTTGTTGGAAGCTCCTTGAAAATACCTGTACTATGCTCTTCCGATTCTTAAACTTTTGATGTGTCTTTATATGAGAGTACGAGTCTAAATTTGTGATGTATTTAAGAAAAAGGATAAATGCCTAAAATGTTTTGCCAGAGTCATTAACCTTTTAAATGTATTTTAGGATGTGTGTTGTGAAATATCAATTTTAGTTGTGTTAGTTGTGACACAATAATTGATCATTGGTGTGATGTATCATGAGTATTGATGTATTGAGGTGTAAGGAGAAGAAACAGTCTTTGAGGAGGTTAAGAACCATTTTGATTTTTCTCTGCAGCTTTGAAGTATTATACCAACCATTGTGAGGAGGTTAAGAACCATTTTGATTTTGTCTCCAGTAATGTAAGCATATATTTACCAAATAAGTACATTTTTTGCTAACTTAGTTTTGGGTCGAATCGTACATTTGAGCTTTTGGACTGATGCGGATCAAGTCATGGAATAGGGTTGGATTTGAATGACCTTTTTGTGTTGTAAGATCTATGTGCTATAGGTTGTCACTGTACCACCCTATTCCCAACCGTTGATTTCCTAAAATTTCAATTATTGTTTGGACAGAGGCCGCGCGAACGCAGGCCCCCACTACCACAAATTATGACGTAGACTCTCCCATTTGAGGAGATCTTAGGCTGCTGCCCCTCCTTAAAGTGCAATGGAAGTCAACAACCTAGGCCATAAGCCTATTTGATCACTTATAGACCCCGTCCAGGTAAGTAAGTTGTTAAATAACCAACATTTCTTTTTATTTATGTCATATCACATGAGCACTAGGTTGTTTGATAATGTGGGACAATATCCAACGTGTCAACCCTTTGTATTTAGTGTTGCAGATCATGAAAAGTGATAAAGTTTATTACTCCCTGCAATTCAATTTAGTTGTCCCATTTAGTTTGGGCACAAATATTAAGAAAATAAGGGACCACCTAAAATAGTAGACTCGTGTGCAATATTTGGTGTTTTTAATATTAAGAATTGGAGGGGACCACCTAAAATAGTAGACTTATGTGTAATATTGGGTATTTTTAATATTAAGAAAATGAAAGGACCACCTATAAATATAGGTCTTAAAATAGAACCGGGACAAGTAAGGTGAACATACCCAATGAAAAAATAGGACAAGTAAAAAGAATTGGAAGGGAGTATTATTATTATTACTTAGACTGCGTTATTGTCAAGGAACCAGCTCAACCAAAAGTTCAATCTGATGGTTGAAGCCCCATGATATGTTATATATATACTTTAACAGTCATTCCAAGTCTTTGTAAATTACTTCACTAATGTTGGATGGGCTGCTGCTTTCCCTACAATATGATGCTTCAACCGGTATTTGTTTTGAGAAATTCGATGTCCCTTTGCAGAGAGGAGATGCACAAAAAAGGTTGATCCTCGTTTATGTACATGATCATGGGTTGTAGATAGACTCCAAGCAACATTTGAGCGTTGGGCTTCATCTTGAACTGATGTTGTGCGACATTTCTTCTCAGTACTGTAAACAGCTCCAACAGTTTAAAAGCTGAACAATACCAATTCTTGGATGCTTCAGATGCTGAATATTTTTTAAAAAGGCAAGAGTTTTGGATACTGGAGCGGTGAGTATTTCTGCTAATTTTGTTCCTGATCTTGAAATATTGATATTGGATAACATCTTGCCACATAGGGCCAATTTAAACTGTAAACAGCTCCAACAAGGAAATTTCTTGGATGCCTCAAAATCTGAATAGCTTCAGAGAAGTATTTTGTGCAGTCCTGTTTGTGTTTGAAGTGGGGTTAGCTCTTCCATCTCTAATATAGCCTTAAGCAGTAACGGAGTTCCAGAAGTTCTTTTTACATTGTATTATTTCTCGTTTTTCGGGATTACGTACGCTCCTCCGTCCTAGACTTCGTGAAAGGATGATTATTAATGAGGCATGACGTTTTGGATTTAGGCGAGATGCAATAGTTTATCTTTTGAGGTAAAGGAGGTGTTATGAATATAGCATTGCCGGTCCAATCAATGAGGTGATTCCCGTTTCTGACCTAGTCACTCAGAAGCTTCCTTGATTGTGTATGAAGTACCTGTTCATGTTACAAAGCCCAATTTATCAATCTTTATCCTCATATGCGACATAGCGCCTTTTTGTTCTCATTTCTCAACCTTCTTTGTTTCAAGGCTTCCAACTTCTTCTGATGTTTTGATCCTGCCTTATGTTCTCATCCTGAACGAACATGAAGTGTGGAGTCTACTTGCTATTAGGATTTAATGTGTTTTCTTATCCCAAACCATATGTGAAACAGTGATCTGAGTGCAAGCAAACAAATAAAAAGAGATTTATGAATGCTTTGATACTCATACCTTTCTCGGCCTTTTGGCTAAGATCAAGTGTAGTATCTGTTCTTATCAGTTTAATATCTGATACGTGGGTCATTGACCCACAATGATATTAAATTTATTTTTTAAGGGGGAAGGTCCACCACAGTAGCTTGCTATTGGGGCCTTCAGGTGTCGCCCATGTGTTGCACTACTGCAAGGGCCTGGCACGCCCCTCCGAACTATTCTAAATATTTAATTTTAACATCAGATTGGAATCTTTAACATCACTATTATTGCTTTATATTGGGGCCTCTAGGTGTTGCATATGTCCTTGCACTGTGCAAGGGCGCCCCATACAAATCATTCATTAAATTACCTGGTTCATGACTGACACATATCTGTTGAATCATTTAGTGAGATATATTTAAAAATTGGTATGCTTATTGGCCTAAGCTGTAATGTAGCTTCATAATAAGGTGCTTGTCATGTGCAATGATAAACAGATCTTTAAAATTGGTATGCTTATTGAACTGCACATAATCTCTTGTCATGTAGCTTCATAATAAGCTGTAGTGTAGCTTTGTAATAAGGTGCTTGAAATAATAACTGTCATTAGTAGAAATTTCTGGTTCTATACTCTTCAAATTGGTAATGTTAGGGACACATACTTGTTGTACAAGTAATGACCAATATGTGTTGGTCAGTGTCGTGGAAGTAAATTATGAGTTTTACTTTGGATTGAAACCACCAAAGGGATTTTAGGAATGGACGAAGCTCGTCATCTTTATAACTCACTTGCCTTTGATACATTGTGGACACTCATGATATCTTAAGGTAGTGCATGTGTATACATTTCTTACAACTGTGAAGTTGAACGAGAAACCAGAAGGCGATGAGGACGTGATTGAATCAGAATGCTATGTGACCCCGTCTTTTGGGAAGAAGGGCTTTGATTCTGTGAATCAAGCAGATTGTTAATCTACAATCTTTCTTGATGTTGCGTCTATGTTGTTGACTAGTTGCTTGTATATGTGACCCTTTGCAGAGAGGAGATGCAAAAAAAGGTTGGTTCTTGTTTATGTTCTTGATCGTAAGTTGTAGATAGACTCCAACCAATATTTGAGAGTTTTACTTAATTATTGTAAACAGCTCCAACAGTTGAACAATACCTGATCTTGGTTGCTTCAGATGCTGAATATATTTTAAAAAGCAAGAGTTTTGGATACTGGAGAGGCGAGTATTTCTGCCAATTTTCCCTTCATACATAATCAATCGCATATCATGTTTTACGTCTGCATTGTGAGAATAGCATAAATATTAGTATGTGAAAATCACAGAATAGTCTGTTGTCACATCATCATTTGGAATTCTGTTTGAGAAGTTAAGAGTGAAGCAAGGAGAGCTAGACAAGATTTGACTTTTGTATCCTGAGATTACTTGGGAGTAGTTACAAATACTACCGTCTGAAGATACAGATATAGATATAGAATAACTATATGATATCTGCTTGTTTGGAGCAGTAAAAAATAAGCAGTACTTTGTTAACAACTAATGAGCTACTTTGTCCCACATCGATAGCTTAAGAATAAATTTCCGTTTTTATATTGTTCAAAGGTTAGAAAATGCTTGTCTCTTCGGAGACATCTGATAAAATTGGAACGATACAGAGAAGATTAGCATGGCCCCTGCGCAAGGATGACACGCACAAATCGAGAAATGGTCCAAATTTTTTTAACGAATTCACCTCTAAATTCTACTGCCTTTGCACCTTCCTATTCCATATTCTGTTTTTTTATTTTTCCTTTTGCAGATTTGATTCAAATTCATTCGCAAGTTGAAATACTCCATTAACGTTCTGCAATATTCCACGATTTAAAGCGTCCTTTTTGTCTTCTTCTGGTAAGGTTTTTCTATCCAATAGTTTTATAGAGCAAGTTTTCCAATAACCAAAAAAGTGACTACGATAGAAATTCCATGCCACTTCTGTAATGAGGCCCAATGCGCACAACCTTAGCTACTCTTGTGAGAGACCATCTCTGTAAGAGACGATCTCAAAATAAGAAGCCCACTTCTCTAATGCGTCTCTCAGAAAGGCCGTCTCTCACAATAGAATGGTAAATGATACTCCTAGTATCCCGCATAAGATAGGGTTCGGATGGGGTTTTTTTTTCCTGAAAAATGCAGATAAATCATACCCGGTCCCCCGAGAAGGGAGTAAAGAGATGCGTGGAGTCAATAAATCCTCCAACTGATACCTGCGCCCAGTAGGGGTCGAATTTCAAACCTTTCGCTCCACATGCAGATGCTCTATCCATTGAGCCACAAACGCTTTTGGTATCACAACTTATGGATTGAGTATCACTTACCTAGACTTGTTCGTAGGGTGTAAAGATGATGAAAAATGAGAAATTGTGCGATGAGTTAATGACCAAGTTGCGACATGAGTTTTTGAGAATTACTAACATTGCCAATCTGATCAATGAGGTGATTGTCCTTGATTGTGTATGAAGTAACTTTTGATGCTACAAGGTCCAAGTTGTACATCTTTTCCTGCTAATCCAAAAGAGCTTTCAAGTATCCTTTTATTTTCTCGTTTCTCAATCTATCTTAGTAGTGTAATTTAATTCAAGCAAAAAGAATAAATATTAAAGGCCCATATTTTAGGGTTGAATTCGGTCCGTTAATGGACCCTCGATCCTTCGTGCATCTCTAATCAAAATGTCCCAAGGATCAGTGTCGTTTTTGGCATTTTATGAGCCCTAAGCAAACTGAATGAAATGGTCCCTCTCTATAAAAAGTCGATTCGGAAGTTCAACGGGTGTTTTGGCAAAATAACAGAGACTGATTGAATATATTATAATAATCATGATAAATGTAGCTTAGGCGTGTCATATACTTCTTAATTGATAAAAAAAATCATAAATTGCTTTAAGTGTACAAGGACATGGCAGATCGTTCTTAATAGATAGTACGCATTACTGTCACATTTCCTTAACTGAAAACAAGAATTAATTTCTAACAATGCAAAAGTAATCACAAAATCTCTCTTATTTAGCCAACTTACCAACTGATTCTTTAAATCACCTAGTGTTGTGAATGGGCTATGATATTTAGTGAAGAACAATCACAAGCAAATACAAAGAAACCAACTGAAAACAGAGCAATAACAACAATGAACACAACCAAAAGTTTAAGTTGATGGTTGAGGCCCCGGAATATATTATATACTTTAACACTAGAGAGTACAGAGAGAGTAGAGTGCTCTAAGTTCTAGTACAATTAGAAAACTCTTTCAAATTCGAATTTGAACAAGACAGCTAGGGAAGCTTTACTACTCTAAAAATCAGCATTTTCCATTCTCACTATATCTTATTGTAGCAAAATCAAAAAGACAAATTTGTGGTTAAAGTTTCATTACAATGGGAATGATATAGAACTTTTAATGAAGTTTTATACTATAAATCATTCCCATTATGCCATTCAAAACCACTAATCAAACGGGTCGTTACAACTATTTTTGAGGTTTTTTTTGGGAATGAATGAACATTTGACATGCATGATGCATTGGTGAACTACGGTTCCACAAATGATATGCAGCTGGTGTATAAAAAAAAATTTCATACAAAAAGTAATTAAATGAATGAAAATTAGTACTCTTAATAATGCTCTTTTTGTTTGAAAGAAATATCACAAGTACAAATGGAGTGAAAATCAATAAAAGTGGTAAAATTGTATATATTTTATGAGATTGAGAGAAATATGTAAGTGCGACTAAAGTTAAATTAAATATATGGACGAGAATAAAAAAAAAATTAAATCATAACAAAAAATAAAAATGTGATAAATTTAATAGGTTAGACTAAACTATGATATGAGGCTAATTGAAGAGTACTTTACGACCCATATAGTTTGGTATTAAAAGGTGCTAATGAAAATGACTTGTAGTTTAAATTTTCATCAAATATTTCATGTCATTGCAGTAGACCTTTGATCATAAGTATTTTTTGAACAAATTATCATTACCACTAAATGATAATGCATTAGAATGATTATTGTAAATAAACTGTGTTGATTGAAAGAGAACAAACATACTTACTGAAATTGTCAAAAAAAGAAAATTCTATTAAAATAATACTAATTTTTCATTATCATTCCCACCTAATAATGATCACCAAAAACACGCTTAGTACACTTCGCAAATTGTGAACTAGTATGTGGTAAATCATTATTATATAAACCGTCCTTTTAAATAATAATAATGCATTGAAATAAATTTTGTGCAAAAATATGATAATTGAAAAAAAAAAGTTATGAAAATGGTAAAAAGCGTTTTTTATTTAGCATCAATAACCACACCCAAACGAGATTCTGAGATTTAGTATATATTGAATTGTAAATAATATTTTGCATACATTGAATTGTTAAACATGTTCCATTATTACGCATCAATGACCACATCATAAGAGGCGAACTAGGCCAACACATTTAGATAGAGTAGACGAGGAGTGAAAAGTTATTATGAACATTTTGTACATATTGAATTGTAAATAATATTTTGCATTCATTGAATTGTTATATATATTCCATTATTATATATATATTTTGTATGCATTGAATTGTTATATATATTCCATATTTTATATATATATGGAGAGAGTTATAGTATATTTAATTATGGAAAACACAATGGAAGATTCATTCAAAGAAAAAAAAAGTAAAATGGATTTCAATTGGCCAGCTGTTAACAGCGAGCAGTTACTTAAGCTAAGTCAAAGAAAATCAGCTTAGTAATCGCCAGTTGAGCGGACGATTAATGAGTTGATTTCCTTTGACTCAACTTAAGTAATCGTCCGCTGTTAGTAACTGTGAAGAACCTCTGACCCTTATCATTGGGCTAGAGGCGCTTATTTTTGAGATGTAAGTTTAGCCAAAACTTATTTATGAATTTATTTTGGAAAAAATGCTTATTTACTTTAAATTTTCTTTGGTCGTTGGTATTAAAATGTGATAATGTGAATGACCGGTAGTTTAAACAATAAAGTTCCCTTAAAAGTAAAATGTGATTCTCATGATAATAACACTTTGATGATAAAATTGAAAATTTTTTTTTCACAAACTTTCATTATCACTTACTATTTATTTTTTAATGATAATACATAAAAATATATTATTGTTCGAAGAAAATGTGATACTTAAAATAAAACATACCTAACCATTGAATTATTTAAAAAAATTTCTATTAGTTATATTAATTTGCAAGCCGATAGGTGGTAAATGAAATTAATGTAGGAAAATCACGAATAAATTAAATTATTCTGGGTAATATTTCGTTAGTTATATTAATTTGCAAGCCGGTAGGCGGTAAATTATTCCCACCAAAAAAATCCCTGCCGTTTGGAGTGCTCTGCCTCTGCCTCATGCAAAAAGCAGGTCATCCTCAAAACTCCAAAAGTAAAATACCCATTCGAAAAATTGAAATTCCAAAATCTTTCTAACTTCAAAGAAATTTCATCAAATGGTGAAAGCATGAATATCCAAATCTTGCTAGGTAAGCCACCGCATTTAATCCCCTATTATTTCGCTTTTTTTTTTTTTTTTTTTTTTTTTTTTTTTTAAAAATTTACTGGGTTAAAACTTGAAAAGAATTCAATTTTGTTGTTTTCTGGGTTGACGTCTGTCTTAGTAAGATCATTTTACTGCTGCATGTTGGTTGTGCTTATTGTTTATGATTGTGCTTATTGTTTAATGGCATCATTGTTTCATATGTAGTAGTATTTTTTTGTTCATCATTGTTTTACCTTTTTTCTTTGTTTTTTAATATTTAATCATTGTTTTACTTATTTCGAGAAACAATTTCTGGTTTTCTTTAGGATTTAAGACGCATCATCGTCGTTGAGGCTAGGATTTTCGGTGGGTACTGGGTTTGAGGGCTTTTCTGATAGTCGATCATCCCGCTCTACATCCGGTCGTTTGTGTAAGATTTTCTAGGAGTATGAGAATAAGTTTGGTGGGTATGAATATGAAAGTTTTGATCACTACGAGTAGTGGGTAGGCCATAAATGATGGGTTCGAGGGTTTAAATTTCTCATATCCGCCTACCCCACTCCATATCCGTCTAAGATTTGTCCGGACGGCTTAAATTAACGCTTAGAATTAGAAACGCAGTGAATCGATTTGTTAAAAATGGAGAACGAACATTTAAACCCTAAGTTTTGAAAAACTAAATAAAAATACGAAATTTCATCAATGAAGTCTAAGATATGAAAATTTGTACCCTGAAAATGGAAAATCTGTAACTTCGCAAGAATGAAAGCTAGAAATAAAAACGGGTCGGGTCGGATTGGGCTGGGTTTTAAAGCCCAGTCCATTTTCAACCCATTTTCATTTTACAAGGCCCAATGCAACCCAGGTCCATCTTTGTTTGAACCCGATCCGGCCCTTATCAAGCCCTTTGAACACCTCTTATTTGGACCTTGGCGTCATTGTATGTATTCCATGAGTTAGTGAGTTCATTCTTTCAAACTAGTCGAGTCGTTTTTAGATTGGGTTGAATGCCCAACTTGTGTTGATTGAAGTAGAAGATCCTCACTTTTGGAAATATGACTTTAATTTTGTGTTGGATTTTTGTATTGTAAGCTGGCACAAGCTCTTCGAAATTTCCTCATTGCGACTTGTCTACTAGCTTGAGATTCATTTTGAAAGATTAAATGCCCCTCTACAGAAAGATGCACAAAATGGTGTATCTTTAACCTTCGCAATATTCGTGTTATTGTTGGCTAAAGAATCCACTCTATCTCATTTACGTGTATGATTGCGTGTTATAGACACCAAGCTATATTTGATAGTTGTGCTTCATCTTGAACTGATAATGTCGTGTGCGGAGTCTACTAATTATCTGATCCAATATTGAATATGATTTAAAGTCGAGTTGTTTCTTGGGTCACTTTAGGGATAGTTGCTGCTTTGATGCCATATGTTGGTGGAGAAAGTGGTTAACTTTGATACAGAAGATCCTCATCCCAGAAATAGCTTAATTTTGTGTTAGAACTTGGATGCTTTTCTTCTAAAATATCATAGACCCCCTAAAAATTTCAAGTATTGTTTGGACAGAGGCCGCGCGTACGCAGGCCCCCACTATCACAAATTATGACGTAGACTCTCCCATTTGGGGAGATCTTAGGCTGCTGCTCCTCCTTAAAGTGCAATGGAAGTCAACAACCTAGGCCATAAGCCTATTTGATCACTTATAGACCCCATCCAGGTAAGTAAATTGTTAAATAACCAACATTTCTTTTTATTTATGTCATATCACATGAGTACTAGGTTGTTTGATAATGTGGGACAATATCCAACGTGTCAACCCTTTGTATTTAGTGCTGCAGAGTACAGATCATGAAAAGTGATCAAGTTTATTATTATTATTATTATTATTATTATTATTATTATTATTATTATTACTATTACTACTTAGCCTGCATTATTGTCAAGAAATCAACTAAACCAAAAGCTTAAGCTGATGGTTGAGGGCCCACGATATTATATACTCTAACAGTTATTGCTTCACTAATGTTGGATGGGCTACTGCTTTCCCTACAATATGATGCTTCAACTGATATTTGCTTTGAGAAATTCAATGTCCCTTTGCAGAGGGAGATGCACAAAAAAAGGTTCATCCTCGTTTATGTACATGATCATGGGTTGTAGATAGACTCCAAGCAACAACTGAGCGTTGTTCTTCATCTTGAACTGATGTTGTGCGACGTTTCTTCTCAGTACTGTAAACAGCTCCAACAGTTTAAAAGCTGAACAATACCAATTGTTGGATGCTTCAGAGGCTGAATATTTTTTAAAAAGGCAAGAGTTTTGGATACTGGAAGGTGAATATTTCCGCGAATTTTCCCTTCATACATAATCAATCGCATATCATGTTTTATGTCTGCATTTTGCAAGTAGCATAAATATGAGTATGTGAAAATCACAGAATAGTCTGTTTTCACATCATCATTTGGAATTCTGTTTGAGAAGTTAAGAGTGAAGCGAGGAGAGATAGACAAGATTTGACTTTGTATCCTGGGAATGGGACATTGGGCTAAAAAAAATCCAAGTCTTTGTTTGTTTAAAGGGAATGAGATAAAAAAATGAAAAAGTCCCCAAGAAAAATGTCTTTGGGGGAGGGTGGTATTTTAGTTGAGACTCTCATTCTTATATCTTTCATCTAATCCCTAACATGACAAACAAGGGATAAGACTTTTATCTTAAAAGTCTCATCTTAAGAGTCTCATATTAAGGTCTCACAAGTCCTATTCCCTTGTGCCAAACACCCCTAGAAGTGCTTGAGATCGCCATCCTTTATTGCCGTCTCTTCTAATGGTAAGAGGCCTGAATGAAATGTGCATTGGCTTTGCGTTAGGTAACCTTTTCCCTACCAACCTCGGCTCTCTATTTTGAATGACATTCCCATCTACTTGTATCCTTCGATGAATTAGCAACAATTTTCATTTTTTAGATATTATCCAACTTGTATAATTGTCTTAGATCGAGTCACAATATTACAAAACTGCTTACACTTCATAAGCTACATCATTGTTATTTCTCTAAAGCTTATGACCCGATTTTAAGCAGATCAAACATTTAATTGGATCAAAAGTCAAACATTACTGTTAGGATTTCATGTGTTTTTCTTATCCCACACTATATGGGAAACAGTGATCCGAGTGCAAGCAAACAAATAAAAAGAGATTTATGAATGCATTGATATTCATACCTTTCTCGGCCTTTTGGCTAAGATCAAGTGTAGTATCTGTTCTTATCAGTTTAATATCTGATACGTGGGTCATTGACCCACAATGATATTAAATTTATTTTTTAAGGGGGAAGGTCCACCGCAGTAGCTTGCTATTGGGGCCTTCAAGTGTCGCCCATGCGTTGCACTATTGCAAGGGCCTGGCATGCCCCTACAAATCATTCATCAAATTTCCTGGCATTTTATTTTGTACGTTTAATAATAATTTGTTTGTTTATTTGCCTAATTTTAAGGACAAGGTGCATGTAATGTGCAATGACACAGACCATCTTTATGTATGTCCATCAATTTGTTAATAGTTGTGGGAGTTGAACTACACATAATCTCTTGGTTTGCTAGAAAAAATAACTATTATTTGTTGTAACTTCTGGTTGTGTACTCATCAAATTGAATACGTTATGGACACATGAATATCAGGCTTGTGTTTTTGCATCTCACAGACTCCAATGAGTTTTTCAATTAATGTTAGTCAATGTCGTCGAAGTGAATACTCTTATGAGTTTTACTTTGGATTGAAACCGTTGAAGGGATTTGAGGAATGCAATCATCTTTGTAACTCACTTGCCTTTGATATATTGTGGTCATGCCTGATATCTTAAGGTTGGTGCATGTGTATACATTTCTTACAGATGTGAAGCTGAACGAGAAACCAGAAGGCGTGTGACATTGAGACCTTCTGAGGAGATCAGGAGAATATTGAGAGAGCAGATGAGTATACTTTATGCTGATACTGTACGTGTAAAAGTGATACCACCATACCAGAAGAAAGGAACCGATTTCTGCAATGTAAAACAGAAACATTAGGTAACAGATCCACCTATTTGACTTCCTTGCCAAGCCTCCAAAAGAAAATACCAAAAAGCGTTTTTATAGCTTGAATTATTGAGAAATATGCCGTCAACATTTATTTTTGTTTGTGGTCCCATTCTTAGTACTTTTCTCCTATTGACAGCTATTTTTCTGTTTTTTCATGGTTGCAAGCTTTTCCCATGTTTTGTAAATATTTGTTTCTGTCCTGATGAAAAAATTGAACTTAATTTGTTGGAAGCTCCTTGAAAATACCTGTACTATGCTCTTCCGATTCTTAAACTTTTGATGTGTCTTTATATGAGAGTACGAGTCTAAATTTGTGATGTATTTAAGAAAAAGGATAAATGCCTAAAATGTTTTGCCAGAGTCATTAACCTTTTAAATGTATTTTAGGATGTGTGTTGTGAAATATCAATTTTAGTTGTGTTAGTTGTGACACAATAATTGATCATTGGTGTGATGTATCATGAGTATTGATGTATTGAGGTGTAAGGAGAAGAAACAGTCTTTGAGGAGGTTAAGAACCATTTTGATTTTTCTCTGCAGCTTTGAAGTATTATACCAACCATTGTGAGGAGGTTAAGAACCATTTTGATTTTGTCTCCAGTAATGTAAGCATATATTTACCAAATAAGTACATTTTTTGCTAACTTAGTTTTGGGTCGAATCGTACATTTGAGCTTTTGGACTGATGCGGATCAAGTCATGGAATAGGGTTGGATTTGAATGACCTTTTTGTGTTGTAAGATCTATGTGCTATAGGTTGTCACTGTACCACCCTATTCCCAACCGTTGATTTCCTAAAATTTCAATTATTGTTTGGACAGAGGCCGCGCGAACGCAGGCCCCCACTACCACAAATTATGACGTAGACTCTCCCATTTGAGGAGATCTTAGGCTGCTGCCCCTCCTTAAAGTGCAATGGAAGTCAACAACCTAGGCCATAAGCCTATTTGATCACTTATAGACCCCGTCCAGGTAAGTAAGTTGTTAAATAACCAACATTTCTTTTTATTTATGTCATATCACATGAGCACTAGGTTGTTTGATAATGTGGGACAATATCCAACGTGTCAACCCTTTGTATTTAGTGTTGCAGATCATGAAAAGTGATAAAGTTTATTACTCCCTGCAATTCAATTTAGTTGTCCCATTTAGTTTGGGCACAAATATTAAGAAAATAAGGGACCACCTAAAATAGTAGACTCGTGTGCAATATTTGGTGTTTTTAATATTAAGAATTGGAGGGGACCACCTAAAATAGTAGACTTATGTGTAATATTGGGTATTTTTAATATTAAGAAAATGAAAGGACCACCTATAAATATAGGTCTTAAAATAGAACCGGGACAAGTAAGGTGAACATACCCAATGAAAAAATAGGACAAGTAAAAAGAATTGGAAGGGAGTATTATTATTATTACTTAGACTGCGTTATTGTCAAGGAACCAGCTCAACCAAAAGTTCAATCTGATGGTTGAAGCCCCATGATATGTTATATATATACTTTAACAGTCATTCCAAGTCTTTGTAAATTACTTCACTAATGTTGGATGGGCTGCTGCTTTCCCTACAATATGATGCTTCAACCGGTATTTGTTTTGAGAAATTCGATGTCCCTTTGCAGAGAGGAGATGCACAAAAAAGGTTGATCCTCGTTTATGTACATGATCATGGGTTGTAGATAGACTCCAAGCAACATTTGAGCGTTGGGCTTCATCTTGAACTGATGTTGTGCGACATTTCTTCTCAGTACTGTAAACAGCTCCAACAGTTTAAAAGCTGAACAATACCAATTCTTGGATGCTTCAGATGCTGAATATTTTTTAAAAAGGCAAGAGTTTGGATACTGGAGCGGTGAGTGTTTCTGCCAATTTTCCCTTCATACATAATCAATCACATATCATGTTTTATGTTTTACTTTATTGCTCTAGAATCGTTCTAAAAAGATGGGCTCCTTTGTTTTTTCGTTGTATTATTAAACATCAAAATAGTGGTTTTGTGTTGTACTTCGTGATTATGCTTATGAAGGTTTTGTTATAGTAATCAAAATTGCTATATAAATACTTTTCAGGGAATGTATGAACGCAAAGAAAATACTTGAACTCACAAAAGAAATTGTAGTAAACACGCAAATGGGGATTATAAAGTGGATGATGGTCAAGATAAAAGTGCGATGTAATGGATTTTTAGAAGCGTAAAGAGAGCAAAAAAAACAGAGGAAACAGGGGAGTGGGTTCAGGGAAGGAAATTTTGGCAATGTCTATTCATTGCAACACTAGTAGTGTAAAAAGGTGTTAATTCGGATTATCGAGTTGATCTCGGGTTAGATATTTTGGATCTTTTTAAAATCGGGTTTTGTATCTATATTGGTTTGTACATCGTTTTAAATTGATTTTGAAGTCGGATAAATATTGGGTCAATTTTCAATACCTCTTACTAGTACATATTCGAGAGGTTATTTTATTATGGAGACATTTTTGAGCCATTTGCACATTTACAAGGAAAATACTGTAAATGTTCCAAAGAGACAGTTTGCAACATAACCCATTATTGTGGTAAAATTATTCATTGTTTTACATACATCCACTATACAAAGCAGTAGAATCCAACTCACTAATAACAACTATATTTTATTTATTTTATTTGTCTATTGGTAGTGGTAGTTTACCCATTAAATCAACTAATTTTTTCCCAGCAATATTTTAAATTTTAATGAGTTTCTTTAATTTGAAATATTGCAAAATAAATAAGACAGAAAAGTATTGTATAATAAACATTATATAAAGGAAAATAGAGAATACATACATGCCTAGCTAGAATCTGCCTCTTTCTAAAATGCATCCGAGTTATGTTACCTAGACTCAAATACATGTATCGAATATAAATGTGGATTCTAGTATCCGATATATTGTTTTTAGAATTTTAGGATATAGGGACATGCCCTCGTATTGGATACAATACAGGGACACAAATTTTTTTAAAATATTTTTCAAATGAAATAAAAAAAATAACTCACCAAATCTTGATCTGGGGATTAGGTGTACGGTGATATTGCACACTCTTTTTTTGGACATTTTTTTAAGCATTTTTTCTGAAAATTTAAGCCTAAATCATAAATAAGAAAATAAAATAAAATAAGAATAATGAAAACTAATATTTATCTCCGCTCTTCTTTTCCAGCAGATATCTCAGATCTTCAACATTTTGGTGCAACATACTTCATCTCCCAAAGCTCCACATCATTTCCTCTCTGGTATTCTCTCACATATTGAGGAATTTCGGAAAGATTGATACACTTGCCAGTGAAACCTGTAAAAGATAAGCCCTTAAGGGATTTTCGTGTTTTCCATCACCAATCCGAAGCACAAGTTTATGCGAGAAACTATCAGTGCATGAATTTTAAGTTTACTGTTGGGTGATATAAATCGTGTACCTTTTGAATCCGTCATGTAACTAAGGAAATGTGAGTACCCATTCGCAACAACATCAAGATCATCCAAGCTGAAATTGTATCGCTTCTCCAAAGCAAGATATAGCACCTAAGAGAACAAGTAAAAGAATTTTATCCATTCATGTTATTGTAAAAGAATTTCTATTAATGAGGCTATAGTTGGTAAGAAAATATTTGTTGGAATTTCCAGTTGGGCATACTGAATCAACAAGAAAATGACAATAACCATCATTCTGTAGGAATCCTGATATGAGTTGGGTAACATTGGCTAATGCCAGAAATGAACTTTCCATGCTGTGTAAAGTCGACATTTGACAATAAACCCATGATGGTGTAAAACTTCATCAGATTAAGAAACAAGGGATGGTAAAATGGGTGGGTGGATACGGTATGGCCTCTCCATACCCATACCCACCACCCATAGTAGGTAAAATTTTCATTCTCACGCCTGCCCAGATATGCATTCAAACCATCCCCACCCACTATGCCAACCGGGCGGATGCAGTGCGAAACCCGTATAATTTTATCCACATTACATCTCTAATCAAGAGATTAAGCACATAAAATGACCGAGTGTATAGCGTTTTCAAATTATCAACATGGTGAAGAAAATTATTGCTCATCCCGTGGGGGTATCCACAAAAAGTCTTTAGAAGGCAGTCTATTGAGCTTATTTTGTTCATAGCATACATATCTCTTTCCACCAGAAATGTTGCTTGAATGATATATTATCGCAGCCATAAACAAGTAGCTAATCCCTAGGTTTTAGATATTAACATTGCAAGTAAATGTACCTTTTCAGAATGCTGGCACATCATTTTCTGTAAAACACTAAAAAGAGCATCAGTTAATTCGTCACTATAGATCACATCAGCAGCAAGCAGCACAGATGCTCCGTTGACCTCTTCCACCTCAGTAGATGTCCAGGAATATCTGAGAGGCAAAGTGTACAAATTATACAAGGGTGAATACACTTGCAATCCTCTTAATAAAAACTAAGTGAAAAAAGGTAGAGAAGAATTCAATCGATCATTTCACTACTCCAATGCCACTAAGTGGCTCCCACCTAGGGTGGGGTTTGAAAAGATTGGTTGTAAGCAACCTTATCCTTATTAATGATGAAACATACAAAGACGTTTTTTCCGATTGACTTTTGGTAGCAAACGTCATCTGCTTTAATATTAAGAAGTGCATATAAATAAGAATCCAACTGACCATTTGAAGACAAATGAAAATGAACATATACTGAAAAGTAAAAAGACCAAGGAGGATGGACAAAACGGTTTTTTACCTTCCTGTAGAATTGAAATCCATGGGTGGCCATGGTTTCTGCCAGTCAAGCTCTCGCACTTTAACTGAACACTCACTTCCGAATAGGCCAGAATTAAAGTAAACATTCCTAGCGCAGTTGTCTAGAATTTCAACACCATGATCTGAGAATGAATTCATGTAGAGGTACATTAGTTGGCACAAGAAAAACTCAATATAATGTTTAGGTAACTTTCATCAGGTATCCACACATACCAAATAACCTTATCATTTAAAACATGCACCAGCCTTACCATGAGGTTTGAAAACAGTTACCCATTAATGAATATCAATCTCTTTTAACAGAAAAACCTTAAATCCTATCTCTTACCACCAAACTCAAAACACTCTCTTTCCCATAAACTAATGCACTCCATTCGGTTTCTCATCAACCAATGCTCTCATCAATATTGGATTGATAGATTCAATAATATCACACCACCAAATAACATTCCAGGGATGCAAGGTGGTTATTGTTTTAAAAAAGTCAAGGGTACCTGATGGATATATTAAACTATGTCCAAAATCTCAAGACATGAAATGCAGCCGAAATGACAGTATACCTGTTATGAAAATAGCCTTGGCAACACGCGCAATTAAGATACCAACCAACCCTGACAAAGACACAATCAGGATCCTGTAAATCAATGAATGAGGATGCTTTAGGTTACATAGAAATTTGAATCAGCTTAAAGAAATAAATAGATATACCAAATTGAGTGTCAAAAGTGCTACAATGTCTTGGTGATTTTCCCCAAAGATAACTTCATTATAAGCTTACTAAATGAATTGCCAAATCGGTAAAATATGCATTAGATAATTTTCATTTTGGCAATGTACTTCCAGTCTACTACTCTATCTATTTCACAATTTTTTCTTACTTTCCTTATTGGTACAATGTTTCAAAATGGATATCCTAATTAACATTATCTCACAACTAAAGATGCATAAGAATCATCTCTTTGTACAAGCTCAAAGTCTCAAACAATTTCTTTGTTGATGATTTCGATTCTGGCACAGTTTTTTGAATAGTTCTTACCTCTGAACATAGTCATCCTAAGTCGTTCATGAAACTTTCATCATGATTGTATATGTAGATTCACGGGTGCAACAAGGAATTAAAAAAAAAAGACATTGGATGGAATTGAGATGAACTGATGAACATGAGGGCATGAGAGCATGAAAAAAAATGCAAACTGCCCATGGATGGGTCAGCTTCGGAAAGCTGAGTCATGTCCCAATTCACCATTTGAAGGTGACCACATTGAGTAGTGAGTTCGAGAAACGTCCAACAAATGGGCAAGACATAAGAACCATGAGATATATAGTTATTTTAATCTAGTATGCCGCCTCTAAGCATTAGGTCATGAACTTTATTTTTGCAGTAGGCAAAACTTACTATGGATATAATTCATAGCCATGATTATTCCCTGTCATGCAGCACACATACCTTTCTCACTTATATAAAGTTTTGTTGCCGCAACTTATTCTCAATCCTTTATCTAATACAATGGCTGATTAGGACTAAGTTAGCCACTGATAAGTATGATGTAAGAGGCAAAGACCTATAAGTTTTTCGATTAATGAAACTTGAATTGAATATTAATCCTCTAAGTAGACTGAGCAAAAGTGCTTCAAAATTACTCATTGTTTCCTTTATTTTTTTAATAAGCATTAGAGCTTAGAAGAAACAATTATCTTATGGCTCCATCATCCATGAACTTTGACATATTGCTTCTCTGACAGATATTTCGAACTAAGTTCATATCCTCTTTAAACCAAAACAATTCCAGAATGCCATTTATCAATGAGAAACATAACACACAAACTATTGAAATACGTCAATTGGGTCCAACATGAATTTGTGTGCTTTAAAGAATCCCTAAAACTAACTGTCGTCGTACTCCTAACGCATATTCCATTGTGAAGAAAATATTTCAAATATCAAAGAGAACATTACCTGTGCCAGCACCAAGTTCAACCGCTACAACATTGTTGAATGCAGTTGATAGCGACATCTTGTGCAATACATAATCTGCTAATATCAATTCTGCCTTCCAGACCTGAAATGGAGGAAATTTAAATAAAAATTTCAGCTAAGAAAGCACCTACTTACCACTTCATCAATATTCAATGCTTTTGATAACTGCCAAGTGCCAACACTACTTACATGAAAGTTTGTCACTGAATTTAATATGGAAACAGTATGAAAACTTGAATTTCAAGAATAGAGTACAAAAACAGAGCTCTAAATCCTTTCATTTATGGGGTCATATGGAGATCTCTTGAACATTATCGGTGAACCAATATGCCAGTCTTGAAACATGGTTTTCCATAATGCAAACATTAAAAAAAGGAATTGGACTTTCACCTGCAAACCCACTCTTGAAATACTTGATGTAATGTTGTGTTGGATGCTGACAACACCAGTGTAATATGATTGTTCTGCACATCATATAGATCACATCAGAAAATTAATTTAAGGTAACTTAGTGAAGCAGAGGTAAATTACATAATATATGACGTTATTTTTAAACAATTACCAAGGTTTGATAAAAATAGAAAAAAAATAAAAAAAAAACTGATCAGAAACTAGCCAACTCCAATACACAAGGCCAACCCATTCCATAAATACGTTTAAACTTCAAACGGGAACAGCTATAGATATTCAAAAAGACTTTAGTCACATTAGCTATAGATACTAAATTATTAATATAACTGAAGAAAGCACAAACGGGAACAGCTTTCAGAAGTATTGGAACGAAACTGATTCCATTAAATTTTCAAAACTAATCATTATTACAAGCTCCATAGCAGGTCCGCAATCTTGTAAAAATGTGCCTAGGGCGTGAGGTGTGGGTAGGGATGACTTGGACACTTTGATAAAGCTAATCGAGGAGAAATCTTAAGGCGAGCGCCTTAGAGTGCCTTAGACCATATTTTGATATTAACATCAGAAGAAGCCCACATTTAATGCGGGCACTCACCGAGTTTTGTTTTATCTTTTCTTATTTATTCCTCGTCTCTTCTTCATATTTTTTTGGGAGTTCTATTTTTCTAATTTTTGGAGTGCCTCAAAGCGAATTCTGGCGCCCAAAGCGGGGAAACGGCCTTGCTGCCTTAGGGTGCTTCACGCCAATTAAACTAAGATAATTGTGTGTTTGAGGATAGCCGTTGAAGAAGGAAAATTACAAATATCCAAAAGAAAATTTCAAACTTACTTGTTCGTCGAGCCACAATGAGGTCACCGTCTTCATCCACTTTGACAATCTTCTGGAAAGAACATGATTCATTTTCAGGATCATCACCACATCTTTTCTGCAAATGCTCATCTTCTATAATGTTCCAAAATAAGATTTTTTTTTAATGAGTAAATTTTTTTTTCACATTCAGACAAAAAGAAAATGAGCATGTACAAGCAACCATGGAGACCTCCATTACGATGATGTTGTCCAATGAAAGGTACCTACTATTAAAATTTATGGTGCAAAATCAAAATGAAGAAATTGCAGGATGTAGGGCTATCCAAGCATAATTTAAGCAAATTCTTACTATTCTATAAATTATAATTACACATCCCTACCCCAAAAATGTGCAATGGATTATGGCCATCCAAAATCTATCCAACTTGTCAAAGTTCACTGTTAGGGCTATTACGAATCACCTTATAATGCATAGTGCAAAAATACGGCAACGGTCACAGTTGCGGTAAACAAACAGGGAAATACTGTAATGGGGGTGATGTGGTTATCATGTTGCCAAATTTCAGTCTAAACTATGAAATGTCGCTTAAAACAATCTGAGTTGCGGTTAAATTTAGAAACCTTTACGACGCGGCCGATACGATACGAAATGACCTTGTTTTTGCATTATGTTATAATGAACGAATTTGAACCTTAGATGTGAATATTTTTGAGTGCTTTGGTGAACGAATGGACGCATAGAGGAAAAACAATTTTATTGAGTTTGTAACTTACATTAGTGATTTGTTTTATATGATGCCGGCCGGCAAGTAAATGTAGAAAGAACTTCTCTGGAGGATCAAATTTTGAGTCGGAGACTCTTTGACCGCATCCTCCTTTATGAGTATGGATTGTTGTCTTCCTTCCCTGGGTATGATGATGATGATAATAATAAATGATTGTTTTACATGAATATGTTACTTTGACAAGAGCAAATCTAGGACTCAAACTCAGTAAGAGCACAATTGATACAAAAATAATACAATATTTTTAAAAAATCGTATTTTATGCCAAACCAAGTGTTCGACAAATGAAACTCATGAGTTGCCTAGGGATTGAAGTCTTTCCCTTTCACCCAGAGGCGGATCTATGCTTGGGCCGCCCCTGACACATGCCCCAGGGTAAATTAAAACAAAAGAAAATCAAAAATTAGGGGAATAGGAAAGAAACACGCTCATTTCAGATTCTCTTGGTAAGTGTTATTCTCCCTTCCCTCCCCTAAAAGATAAAACCCAAGCAAAAACCCTAAAATTTGTTTCCCAGCCAGACGCTGCCGCCTGCCGCCAGCAGTGACCCACCCCTGTCTGGCTTTTTGTTGTCCCCTTAAATCAGAATTTTGATTTTTAAAGGTATATTTAATATTAATCTTTATGTTCTAATTTTCAATCTTAATCTAAATCTTAAATAATCCCACTCCATCATCTATTTAAAAGGTAGTCTCAAGATGAAGAGAAAGAAAGTGAAACTAATTTAAAGGGTTTTATTTTTGAATTTCCATATCTTTTTTGATTTGATGGTTTTATTGATTGTTTGAATGAATTAATTGGTTTTTTATTTATTTATTTTGGTGGGTTTTACTGATTTTGGATTTTTCAATATGGTTTTTGTTTTTCTTTACTATTGTTGATGGGGGTTTTTGATTTTGGATTAGCATCTTACGGTGATTACTGGCAAGAAATATGGAAACTAGCAGAGAATAATTAAGCAGTTGGATTTCTTATTTTCTTTCGGTCTTTGCTTCCTGAGGTTAAGGCTGGCTCTGTCATTAATCTTACTCCCAAACTTTTCATCCTTAGCTGGTTTTGCATTATTACCTTTTGAAGAATTGATGAAGAACCCATTATTGGCACTTGAAGAATTGATGAAGAACTCATTTGTTGTCTAGAAGGAATTGGAATATATCCATCAACAGCATCCATAAGTTTATAAATTTTATCAACCCATTCATTTTCAGTTTTCACCCCTCTTAATATTAGGATTCTTCATCAATTTATCAATTCTTATTTTGAGATATGCATTATTTTATTCCCAACAATATAAATAATTTTTATTGTTCATTATCAGATCTAATCGAAATTATTAAATAAATTAGTTGAGTTAATTTTATTAAACATTTAAAATTTTAGAACTGAAGGAACACATTAGTTAACCAACAAATGCATAACAAACATAAAGCTACAATGGTTTTGGTACTGGGGTTCATCAAGCTAGTATTCAAGATTCAAGAATTGCATGATATTTTTTAGTTTTTCTTTGGGATTATAGCGCTTTTAAATGTCATATTGGAGAAATAAAAAATATTTTAGATGTTCACTTTACAAACGAAATTCTGTCAAAATTTCGTCCAGTTGTTGTTGCCCCATGGGACTATGAACCCTGGATCCGCCATTGCTTTCATCCATGTGACATGGGTTCGATTTTAATTACTACATGAATGATTTATTTCCATTTCCCCTTAGATTCTCTAGCTTAACCTCGATAAAAAAGAAAGTGTTCAGACAAATGAATCTCAAACCCTAGTGCATATAGACATGATTACATTACAGTCATTAGTTTCACTTCGAATCGACACTATAAGCATTAGCAACAACAAACTCATCCCCGTTTCCAACCAATCAAACATATGTACATAACATCAGTCATCAAGTCAAACCAAGGAAAGTTCGTCTGGTTCCATCTAGACTAAACATCAATTGTTAAATTATCAATGCAAGTTTGTACTTCCAACTGACAAATTATGGCAATAAAAAGGGTAAAAGGCAAGGAAATTCAAAGGACCATGATAGAAATTAGGGATTACCAGGAAGAGGTAAATGGAAGGTAAAACGGGAGACGTATGGACCGGAGAAATTAGGCGGGCAACCAAGATGAACTTCGCTCATGACCTTAGAGTCTTCCATTGCAATGTCTACCGAGTTTCTTTTCTCCATTGATGCACTTTCTCGGCCTCTCCCGTGGGCTTGCTGTTTCGTCCAACAATTAGTTCAACTTGTTACATTTACTTCTATTTTATTAACCAGTTAGTCGTGGACAAGACCGTCTCAATATGAGACCCAATCTGCCGTTTCAACATATTCAATTTAAATTAAAATCTACTTTATCCTTTTTATTTAATTTGCAGTATTTTATATTTTGGTCCGTTTCACTTTATTTACATTATTTTTATTTTTGGATTGTGACTCACTATTTCCTTTTAGTCTTATCCATATATTTTAACCCTCTTTTATTTTTATCTACACAATTCATTCTCTTTCTTCATTTATTGTCATTATCCACATTTTTCTTACAAAACAACAATTTTGTCTTTAATTCAAACTATATGGAACAGAGGGAATATACGATATCTTTATAGACTTTGAATACTTATTTGTAAAATGATAATTGAAACTTATACGTTCAAAATTGAGTTAAATCATAAAACATTAATTGTCAATTTAATTTGGATTATATATATATATATATATATATATATATATATATATATATATATATATATATATATATATATATATATATATATATATATATACACACACGTGTTTAACAGAATGACAAGAATCGACAATCTTCAATACTAATTATTAAAATCTTCACTAATCTTCAATCATAAGAATCAGTAATCATAAGAAAGGAAGAAATAAAAATGACAAGATTCAAGAAAGAAAATAAATTGAAAAAAGAAAAGAAGATATTTTAATTATGAATGTCATAAAAAAATTCAAATTTTATATTAAAATAAAATAATGATAATAATATAAAACAATTGAGAATGAAAATTTCGACAATATCTCCCCAAAAATTAATCGGTTGATAAAAAAGAACCATGTAAAAGGCGTAGAAGGAAAGTGGGAATTGTAACTACAACGACAGCAAGAGAGAACCAGAGCCGACGGCCTACATAGAGAGAGAGGACACGAAAGGTGAGGAATTCGACTAATTTTAAATTAAAAAATTATTGTGAATAGTATAAATTTTAACTATTTTATCTATAATAACATCAATTTTTGATTAATTATAAATAATACTCCTAATAACTTAAAGAGTGTTTGCCTAATA
Source organism: Amaranthus tricolor (assembly GCF_026212465.1). Lineage (NCBI taxonomy): Eukaryota > Viridiplantae > Streptophyta > Magnoliopsida > Caryophyllales > Amaranthaceae > Amaranthus > Amaranthus tricolor. The sequence continues at coordinate 36,476,981 of NC_080048.1, read as the reverse complement.
CAACTTTTATTTATAGTAGACTACTTGACAAAACATAAGGGTAAATTAATAATTAATATTAAATTTGGTATTAATGTATGAAAATTAGCAAAAATTTGTAACATTCATGGTGATTATTCCTTTAGAATTTTAAATATGAATTTTTTAGATTTCTATTTCTATAATAGTTATTTTTTAATTTAAACTAATTTATATAATAAAATAAAATCTTAAAGATTTAACTTGACTAAAAACACCTAATCAATCTATCAAGGCAAATTTCTAATTAATAACAGTCGGTTTCTTGAGAGACAGTCTTTTTAAGAGAGGTCTCTTATACCCAATCCATTAAAACTTAATGCCTACTTATATAATCCTTAATGTCTATTTATATCATTTTTAATGACTATTTACCGTATTCTTAATGCATATTTATAATATCCATAATCCTAATTATAATATTCTTAAATGTCTACTTACGGCATATTTAATGTCTACTTACATCTTCCTTAATACCTACTTACCCTATCCTTATTGCATACTTACAATATCATTAATGCTCATCAAGTAAGAGTATAGAACTTACAATATTTTAAACGTCTACTTACATTATTTTTAATGTCCACAGAGTAACTTACTTAACATTTTCTACTGTAAATCGACCCAATTAAAAATAATCTATCACAGAAATAATTAATCGAACCTGACTGCCCGGAGAGTAACCCTCGCTTAGTTTCTCAAAATTTATCTTATTACAATTTCAATCGGAGTGGATGCCACTATATAAAGTGGTGCTTCCGGTTCTTTTTTGTTTTTTCTTAAGTCGAAAGGGAATTCTAATTGATGAACCATTTGTTATTCAAAAAATCGCTTTTCACTCTCAAAATCACTAACTAGAGCAAACCCTAACCCTAGACAGCACCAACTATGTCTAAACAAGGCTCTTCATCTTACTTCATTCCCTGTTTTGAAAATTCGATTTGATTGGCGTTAATTTTTTTTGAAGCTGACAAATTTAACCTAATATTTTGCAGGTGGAAAGGCGAAACCATTGAAACAACCCAAGAAGGAGAAAGTCGAGTTGGACGAGGTATGTAATCTTCGTAAAAAATTTATATCTGTATTATTGTGGTAGATGATGTCATTGGATAGTTAAATATTTTTCTATTGGTGATTAAGAAAGAAAGTGCTGATTTTGATTGTTTAATGAATTGTTTTGAGCAAGCTGTGAACCTTAATGTGAATTTTTTGCTAACCTTTTAATTCATTTGTTACTTTTTTGATTCAGAGTGTTTTAATTTGTTTGAGTGTCCAGATATTTAGTTATGCTGGTAGACTAACATATTGTTTGAATAATAGAAACAATAATAGATCCTTTGAACATTTTTTTGGAGACTAGTGATCATACTACCGGAAGTTAGGTTTATATAGTTGAGATTATTATGAAAAGTGGATTATGATAGAGGATATAAATATCTTGGTCATAGTTTCTATGATATAAATATCTTGGTCAAGGCTACAACTATCGACTTAAGCTTTGGTTGAGTTGAGTCCTTGCCAATATATGTTACTATACTCTTATTCCTATCAACTTTTCTTATATCAAATAAATTTAGTTCATTATCTGTTTGGTGATCTTTCTTTTACGAATGTTGTAAGCTGCAACCAACTCTTGCCTTGGATGTATTAAATCTACATGTTAAATTTGTGCATGGATATAAAATTTATAGGCCTAATACAGTGTAGTGTCTCTACTTTACATGTATCTTTATAAAGACTCGATTGTTTGTGTTTTTGCCTCAATATCTGCATTGAATCATGTGATTGATCTTTGTGAAGCCATAGTTTGGTTTTTTACTTGAACTGTACAACTTACTGTCTTATGCTACTTATTATTCTAGCTGCCATTTGGCCCTTGGGTCTAGTTATGTTTGTTGTCTTGCTTCATCATGAAACTTGTGGCCTTTTGATTTCTGTTTTTTATATACAAAGTATTTGTGTAGACAATTGGAATGAATGAAGAAATATAATTCATGTGGATGAGCCCTTAGACCAATTTATGGTTCATGTAACCGACCTAATCTTTTGTAATTAAGGCTTTGACATTGTTGTTGACTTGTTGTAGTCATATACAAAGTATTTTCGTATTTGTCTTTACCTTGTATGCCAAACTACTCACGTTTGATTTTTCCTTCATGGAGATACACCAACAATGAGTTTCACTTTATAATTTAGTTTATTTTATGTATTTCTCTTTTCCATTAAGATTGTCCAATGTTTTTTTTTATTTAAGAATTATTATCTTAAATACTTAACAAATAACTTATTTTCATAACAAATTGTTGGGTATGTTTCGTCATGGCACATTTGATGTGCGTGGATGATATCTTTTGTTTTGCTCAACCAGTATGTAGAGGTTGATCTTGTGCTTTAGCGGGTAATGTAGTAATGTCGTCTGTGATGCAGGATGACAAAGCCTTGCTTCAAAGGAAGAGAGAAGAGGAGAAGGTGATTATTACTCGGAATGGTTAAATTCTTATATTTTGCCGAGTTGCAAACAAACAGTTTTCTTATTTGGCGTTTTTCTTTTGAGCAGGCACTCAAAGAGCTTAGAGCCAAGGCACAACAGAAGGGACAATTTGGAGGCTCTGGACTAAAGAAGAGCGGGAAGAAATAAAAACCTTCTCAAACCAAAAACATAAAATAGACATTGCAATATGGCATTGTGTGATGAGTTTAATGTGATGAATACCTCCTTTATTCAATACTTCAAGATTCAATGACATTCATTGTTTTAGCCAATAAATGAGTTTCACTTAACAATTCTCCTTAGGTGTCCCATTTACTTTTGTACACTATTTATTTATCAATCTTAAATTGTATTTTATTATTAATCTATAAGATAAAATGTAGTCATGTGAGATTTCATTTGATTCGTTTTAATGTAAAGTTTATTAATATCTAACTTTTCATAATTTTTAGTTATACATAATTAAATATATTAAGGATTGAATAAGTGCATTGGATATTGTGTATAAAGCAAATAGGACACTTAAGATAAATAGGAGGGAGTAATATATTATGCAGTATATTATATTCTCTAATTTATTCAATTTAAATATAAATAAATACTAGTTAATGATAGAAATATTGGTCAACATCAAATGACGTTCATTTTGTTAGCCAATAAATGAGTTATATTTTTTAGCTTTGTTTTATTTTAGAAAAAATGATAAATTTGCTTTGGCCTTGTGTATTATTAATGGCATATCTATAAATGTACATTTTACCTAAATTTACAAAGTGCGACAAATTCAACATTTAAATTTATGTGTAGTTTATCTGTTTGAAATATATACTTACAAATTATTTTATAAATTTTAAATAACAAAATATTTTTTTGAAAACAAACATTTTCAAAGTATAAATGTATGACACATTAGAGTAATTAGTTACTAAATTATGGCTCATATGTAGTATTTTTATTTTTCACAGGTAATGATAAGTCTTTTGACGTGTCTAATGCATGATGCGTGAGCGTTATAGTCTAATAGATTAAGCCCAAATTCTTGAATCAATCGGATCCAATTACATCGACGAGAATGAGATTTATCAACTGCAGATAAAGATCATTTCATTAATAAAAACAATTTACGGGTACCATTTGTTTGCGGGTCGAAAAATTTGGGTAAAGCATTAAGGAGGATCCGCGAAGGAGCAGCAATGATTCGGACCCAAGAGGAATCATCCGGGTCAGGAAATATTACTCAAACCATAAAACGGTTGAAACAAAACTGATTTTTAAGTTGAAAATCAAAAAGCTATTGTGATTGTTTATATGTTAACTTTTAACTTATTTTTTTCTAATTAATAGCCGATAACAAAAAATTTACGAAAACATCTTCACAGTAATAATCGGTTTATCAACTAATAAAAAAAGTGATAACAAATCAATAGAAGATGACAACACATCTCTCGCTGGTGTGGCATAGACTAAGGTATTCAACAACATTTTTATGCAACAAGAGGCAGATTATTAATTATCTGTGTCATCATTGCTTATCCATGTCTTTATATGATCTAAGGTGTCCACATATTTCTTATTTCGTACGGGTCAAACTCAGGAAAGTGAGTTAATGAAAATGAATTTATCTAATTTATAATCATGGGATACGGAAGAAACAATTATGTTTCATATTAAATCTATTTTTACTGTGACAAATAAAAATGCGCAATTATGATAAATAAATAGTATAGAACGATGAATTGATGTGAAAGTAATAATAAAGAAAGTCTAGGATATTGGGCATCAACTACTTCTAGCTTGGAAATCAATTATTCTCATAATATATGAAACTTAATGATTAATATGATTAAAAGTGATCTAATTAATTTCAAGCTTCCACTATATTATTAATATTTTTTAAAAAACTTACTAATTTTAATCCTCAATCTTCCGTTTTATCGGTTAAATAGTTAAACTAGTATGAATTTAACCTAAATCCTAAATTAATTCCAATTTCAAAATTTATTTTATTGAAAATATTAATGAAGATATGTAAATCAATGTTCATTAATCATAGATTTAAATTTCATGCAATTAATCAGAAAAATTATTCCATACAACAAATTAGAATCAATCCTTCAATCCTAAGGAAATCTACTCACTAATGATTAAAAATAACATGAAAATAAATATTAAAACCCGACCCTAATTATGATACTTAACATTATAGAAATAAATAAAGACTATTAAATAAATAAACAAAGGACGAGATAGAAAGAAACTTATGAATTGAATTGAAACTGAACCTTAAATTGCATAAATAATTAAAAGTAGCAAAGAAAATAAATTATAAAGAAACTAGGAAAGTAACTGATAAAAATAAGTACTTAAGGCTAAAAAAACTGAAGATAACGTATAACCTGTTGTATGAATAATGAAAAACCTAATTCTTATTTAATACTTAGAAAACAATCCTCTTCAAAATAACTGAATTTTAACTTAAAAGCTTAATTAAATAAAGGCAAAATAAAATAATATAATAATAAAGTAATTGGAAAATTTCGGCACGATTATTTGGTGAATAAAGTCGATTCGACTTTCTCTTCTTTCCATTTGACATTAAGTCGACTTCAATCATTGGCCAAAAACTGCGTTTTCAGTAACAAACGCCGAGTCGGCGTTTTTGTCCATAAAGGTTCAGCTAAGTCGGCTTTTACCGTGCTGAAGATCAAAGCTAACTTCAAACGATCGTCATCTCTCACTCATTTATTAAAATCGGACATATAAGAAAAGTTGTCCAGAATTATCTCACATATTTTCCATTTGCTGTGAATAATCCCTACTATTAATTATTTTTAAATAATCCAGCCTTGCCACTTTTTAACCGGCTATCGTAGATACCTACCACCAAAGAGAAGTAGGGATAGACCAACAAAGAAGCACAATGAGGAAAAAGAGTGAGTATAACGGCTCGTAGATACATACAATAACCATTTAATATTTGGAAAGAGGTATTGTCTGCAAAAACTATACAAATGTTGGATTATTTAGAAATAATCAACAGTAGATTTATTCACAGCAGATTGGCAATAAATGAGATCAATCAGGGAAATTTTTCGTATAATAAAGACTCCAAACAAGAGTTTGATATTAACAATAGAACTAGCATGTGAGATTAGGATTAACTTTGCTTTTGGGTAAATTTTGGTTAAATTTTCATTAATTTGTTCAACAAAACTAGCGTGTAAGAAGTGAATTAATAGGGCCTAAATCTAATAGTTAATCAACAGAGCGAGAGTTTAATATTAGCAAGATCTTATTTAATCACATAATTAATTCGACATTTAATTAACACTGATAGATGTCTGATCATATAAGAATTTAGGGGATTCCTAACAAGCTGACACCCTAGATTTCTTTATCATATAGTTTTAAATAAATTTTCATTGCATTCCTAATTAAACAACGAATCAATCATTTTTTTTCTATAAGCAATATAGTTAGTAGAGATTAACAAATTTCTTATCCTAGATTCCTTGTATTCGACATGCACCTATGCACTTACAGTTACATAACATTCACATTATTAATCAACCCAAACATGATTAAAGTGTAAACAATCCAAGTTATCTAACCCAAAATGACCGACTCAAAAACTATTCAAACTAAAATAAACCCAATTAAATGTTTTAATATGTCAAATCTAACTTACTGTAAGTACAAGTCTTCTTTGAGAACGTCTTACTATGTGACAAGCTCATATGATTATCCAATTTTTTTATTATCATTTTAAACTTTAAATTTTAGAGGAAAATAAGATTGAAAAATGCCTGATACCATGTTGAGTAAATTTTTTCCCTTGTCATTTCATTATGTCACCAAGACTATATATACAAGTATAAACACTAACGGCCCGTTTAGTAGATGGTAATAAACGATAGTAATAGGAATGAAAAACTAGTATAATTTTGGTTGAAAATTCTCTTGGCGATCTTGATGGTCATGCTTGTCCAACTTCAATCATCTCATTTTCTTCACAAAATTATTCCAATGCATTACCATTGAGAGATGTGGTATTAGATGGTAATGAAAATTTGTGAACAAAAAAAACTTTTTTGTGATTAAAGTTTATTCATTATCATGGGAATGAAATGGAACTTTTAATGACATTTTACACAATAAATTATTCCCATTACCACCATTTAATACTCTTAACCAAACGGGCCGTAAGAGTTATGAAAATGCGCTAAAAACACATTGGCCCAATAAGATTACTACTTAACATAATACTACCTATTAAACTCTAAGACGTGTCATTAATAATACACAAGGCCAAAGCAAATTTTTCATTTTCTCTTAAATCCTACGTAAGCTTTAATTATTTAGAAATACCAATCTATCTATAACTATTACTGCTTTCTAAATATGACTATAATATTATTTATATTAATAAATTTTTTACTTTTTAGGTCAGATCATTTAATATATTAAAAATATAGAAGTATATTTTATTTTATTTTATTCAAGTTTTATATAAAATCTTTATAATGTGTTTTATTAAATGAGTATATGCTAAGTAGAGATGGTTAAAACCTAAAGTCATAAATTTTTTTATTTTTTATTTATATAAATATGTTAAAATTTTTATAAAACCGTGTATCGCACTGATGTTATCTAGATATTTTTCTAAAGCTCATACTTAAAATAAAATATAGGTAAAAAATGGATCATCATTATGGTTTTGATGAACTTGCGGCTAAACAAGATACCATTGAAATCAAACTTTGAAGTTCATCCTTTACTATGTAAATACAACATAAACTGTATAGTGACCACAAACACCTGAACAAATTAGCAAATCGCATCCTTACATAAATATTATACGGGAGGTATCCAAGGAGAAGGGGTTGAAAATAAAAAGGGTTAGAAGGACTCTACTCTACACCCTTAATTTCACTAAAATAAAAAAATTTATGGTTACGATTGAGCGGCTAATACATAATTGTAAAAGTAACTATGTTACACAGATTAGTAACTACGAAATAATTTTTAAAATGTTCTTACTTTATAACATAGTATCCTTTTTTGTATAGTATCCTTTTTTGTATATATAGTAACAAAACAAAATCAAACAAAAATCCTTCTCACCCTTCTCATTTTAAAATCTTTCTTATTTGATCATATATATATATATATATATATATATATATATATATATATATATATATAATACCTTGTATTTAGGAATAGTCATGGGTCTACCCGCCTTGGACTCACTCTTTTTTGTGGGTCTGAATCTCATTTTTTGAAATCCACCGTATTCGGAATGGGTCTGGATCTCAAAAATAAATAACGGCTCTAAGTTTGGGTCCACACCCTAAGACCCAATATCGGGCCCAGACCCTATATCTAGGCCCACCCTGTCGACCCGCACCTAGGTCCACAAGTTGTATTATATATGAATGATTCAAAATATAAACGCTCATGATTGCGTAAAATGTAAAATGTAACAAATATAGTGAAACAAAACAAATATTTAAAATTTTTACTTTACATATTAAAACACCCATTTTTGAATTTATACTTTATATAGACTTGATTCTAACATATGTAAAACGCTTTGATACGAGACTAAATATCAACAAAAAATTAAATTTAATTGAGAAAAATCAATTCTAAAATAAGTTAAATATTATCTAAAAAATTACGCTCATAGAAAAATTCAAAAAATTGAATTAAATGATTAGGAGAAAACTAAGGAGTATCAGTTTCCTTAAAAATAGAAATGCAGTTGTAGAATTTTTTGGTGCTACCGAAAACATAAGCAATTAATTGAAAAGTGTTATGTACATTTTTTGTATAAATTAAATAAAATAATAATAATAATAATAATAATAATAATAATAATAATAATAATATATAATCATAACATATTACAAATTAGTTAATTTGTTACCGGATTTTTCTAATTTTGCTGGAATATAGGTGAGTATAGGGTAACGTCTAATTAACAGCTTCTCTCATGTGATATATAATTAGCTTATTCGAACAAAAAAAATATCTTCTCTTAATTTTGTAACTGCTCTCTAAAACCCTGTTTACTAACAATTTATCAGTTCTTTAACAAATTTTGAAGCATATAAATCTTGTTCACAATCTTATTGCTCCATAGAACCTAATCAAGATTTACCTGACCAATATTATTCACAACTTAATTCAATTAAAACCCTAATTAAACCTGTAATAATCAAGATTAGTAATTAAAAATGAATAGGACCCGAATTGAAGAATTATCATCTCTACAAACCTCTAATGGAGTCCAGGTGATATCTTGGACAGTGCAGTTATATGATCCGACCACCAATCCGAAGATTGAAGTCGATAAATCCATAAATGTAAGGTTATCTTATAAGGATCATCGCAAACCCGAAGAAGAACAAGTAGAAATTTTTGAGATTTTTGAGATTAAAAAAGAAAATTACGTTACAAATTTGGATTCATTACCGATTATGATGGAAGTCTTGGAGAGACTTGATGTCGATGGTAAAGCTTATGATTGCGCTATCGATGTGGTGAACGAAAGTTGTGAAATCTTACTGAATCAAATTCGTACAGAAAATCGTAAATCTCTTGTAATGGATGTTGAGATTTCTGTATTCGAATCCGAACAAGATGATGAAAGACGACTTATTAATAATGAGTTTGGGGGATGGATGGAGATTGATGAAGATGAAGATGAAGATGAAGATGAAGATGAAGATGAAGATGAAGTATTGAACATGACGGAGGAAGATCGTAAAATCATAAAAGATCTATTGATTAGTGATGGAGTAAAGTGTGTTGAGAGTAACAGGATGAAAATCGATGAAAATTGTTCGATATGTCAAGAAGAGTTTGGTGTTAAATCGGATGTTAATAATGCAGAAAATGTGATGATTCTTGGTTGTGACCATGCTTTTCATGGAGATTGTTTGATTCGATGGGTTTATGAGGAAAATACATGTCCATTATGTCGATGCAAAATTCTATTGCCCGACCCGAAGAACTTGGGTTGATCCCACTTTGACAAAAAGCGTTTGACTAATGCGTCAGAGAGAGAAAGAAAAAGTTTCTGAGTAATTTTTGAAAGTACCGAGATGGAGTAAGAGATTAGAGAATTATTTCCTCCGTTCCGTTTTAGTCGCTACATTTACATGGACACGGAAATTAAGAAAAGTGATTGACCTACACTGTAACTGATTATTTACTTTATAGAGTATAGTATTTTATTATTGTTGATTGAAAAAGAAAAAAGGAAAATAAGTTGTTAGGTTACTTTATAGAGTATAGTATAGTATTTTATTATAGAATATAGAATATAGAGTAGGATAAAAATAGGGGTGTGTAGAACTTTAAATGATTGTTTTATTATTAAAAACGAAAATGTAGCAAGTAATATGAAATTGCCAAAAATAGAAAATGTAGCGAGTATTATGAAATCGGAGCAAATAGTATTGTTTTTATTGATTTTGATTTTGATTTTTTTTTTTTTTCTTTTAGTGGTTTGTAATTAATTTTTTGCTTTTTAATAGATTTGTTTCATTATTGGATGATTTTTTTTTTGTGAAAGGAAGATAAATTGTGTCTTGTTATTGTTGTTTGTGAGCGACCATTCACATTAATATAAACTATTTTATTTTAGAATGTACTTATACAATTTGGTGCTAATTATTTTTAAGGTTAATATAATTTTCTACAGATGTCCTTGTTGCTGTCTATATCATTTATAGATGTATGTATTTTCTACGGGATCTTCAGAGTATCTGAGATATGCCCAATAAAAATCGATTAGTTTTATCAAGCATTGTTTCAAAAAGTTTTATCAAGCATTAATCAAAACCCTCTATTATATTAGATGGTCTGAGACGATTTCTTATGTGAATAACTAAATATTAATTAGGACGCAAATTAAACTAGTACTCAGTCGTTCTAGTATAAATCAAACTCTCGTTTTTAAACTTGTGTTTTGTAATAATATTTTTTTATTAACACTTTATACCAGTATTAGTGAAAAATGAGAATAAATTATTAAGAAAATTAGATTAGTATGATAAGCACCCTAGTTAACACAATATATCGTAGAACAGTAAATTTTTACAATTTAATTGTTCTTGATATAGTTCTAGGATTCTACATAACTTCATGACAATTGACAAATGATCTATGATCTGACCTTGACACGTTAATTTTTCACATGATTCAAATTTGAACCTATATTTAATTTAAAATTAGTGGATCATCTAATTTTAAAATTTTAAAAAGTAGATTAAATTAAATCATAATCCCAACTTATCCATTTTAGTAATTTATTGATTATTTTGAGAATTTTTCATTTCCATCTCTATATGTTAAATTAGGCTGGACTTATTGTGAATGCCAGCATATTAACGGGGGGACACAAGTGCACACACTTCATAAGCCAAGGAGATATATACCATCCCAAAACCATATGGCAATGGGAAGAAGGTCTCTAATAGCTTATAAAACGTGCATACCATTTTCAATTCATCGATGTGGGATAACTCATCCCAACACTATTAAATCAATATTTACACGTTAAATGCTTAAAAATTACTATACATATATTAATTCTTTAGTATAAAAAATATTTATTTAATAATCCAATTCAAAAATCAAAAATTGTTAAAAAAGTTTGAAACTATTAAGTGGTTGATCAACTTAAACATAATCAAAGTGTAAAAAGTCATCGAATCCAAAATGACCGACCCAATCAGCCGTTATGATATATGAAATCTCACTTAATATAAGTATATAGAGGATATAGTAATAAGTATTACCAAAATGATACACTTGAGAATTTAAATACTAGTGGTGACAAAATATGTCCATTGACATTATTTGAAAAATACTTTTTGTCTAAAGTTAATGAGATATGGGTAGAAATTAGATAACGGCAAAAAAATATTTATATAGTTATTTTTTACCTAAATTAGTAATGTAACGAATAATTTTAGAAGTAAAAAAATAAAGAGAAATTTCACACGGTAACCCTAATTAAGTTATCGACTTTTTCATGTGTTAAACAAATATTTTTTAATCCGCATCATGATCCCAAGCTATCAACTTTTCTATGTGATAGAAAAAATGTTAAGTTCTTTGTTAAATTAAATACTCACTTCAAATATAATTTCAAAATAGTGCTCCTTAAGAGTGATCTAAACATTTGTTTTTATAAAGAAAGGTCGTTATGATGGATAATAATATAAATTTAACAAATATTTTAACATTTTTCCTACCAAGTGGAAAAGTTAGAAACTCGGGATCACCACGTAAAATTCCCCATAAATAAAATATAATAAATATATATAATAAAAAGTACTCCCTCCTATTCTTCTAATTAGTCCCATTTGACTTTTCACCATTTTTAGGAGGGTCAAATGGGACCACTTAAAAAGGAGAAAAAAAAAGGTTAATAAGTAAATTAGTAATATTTTTCATTAGATTTATTGTAATAAAGTAATGTGAGTAAGGATAATAAGATTAAAAATACATACTATAAATAGAAATGAGACTAATAAAATGATTTAATCCGACTTGGAAATGAGACTAATAGGGAGAATAGAAGGGAGTACTATATAATAGGAGTATTAAAAAATATAATTAGAGTATTAGAAAATATAATTAGAGAAATCATAAGTATATTAATATAGTAAATCCTAATTATTTTCTAAACAATGATTAGAAGTGTTGAAATGTTACACCAGTTTAGATAAGTTATGCTGGGTTAGCTGTTTAGCAATTATACATAGATAAAGGAAGAAATTATAGTACATAAAGTTAAGATGTAACGTTTAATGTTTCTGATCAAATTATTTGATAAATTATAGTACAAGCCAAAAACTCTATATTTTTCTCTTATACATGTGGTTCTATTTAACCATTTAAAAAATAGGAAAAAGTCAAATAGGATACTTAAAAGAGAATAAAAGGGAGTAAAGATATGACAACGAAAATTAGGATTTTTTAATTTTGTCTTAAATCTCATGAGTAAAACAATCCTCCAATTTATACATCAAACCTAGGGAACTAAGAAAGGAAATAAGAATATCCCTATGATATTATACATAATTAAAGAGAATAAGATCATCTAATATACTAGAGAATATACAGAAAATATTCATTTCTACACTCCCCTTCAAGTTAGGCTGTAGGGTCACAAACACCTAACTTGCATAGGACAGTGTTGAAGGCTTCTGCTAAAACAACTTTAGTGAGGATGTCTGCCAGCTGGTCCTTTGATCTGATGAACGTTAGACTGATGATCTTCTCTTCCAGCTTCTCTTTGATGAAGTGCCTATCTATCTCGACATGCTTTGTACGATCATGCTGAACAGGGTTTTCAGATATGCTGATAGCTGCTTTATTGTCACAGTATAAGTTGCATGCCTCTTGTTGTTGATAGTTTAGCTCATCCAATAGTTTCCTAATCCAGAGAACCTCTGTAATCCCTTTAGCAATTCCTCTAAATTATGCTTCAGCGCTAGACAGAGCTACCACCTTTTGCTTCTTGCTTTTTCAAGTGACCAAATTACCACCTACGAGAGTAAAGTATCCTGACGTTGACCTTCGATCATCCCGGTCACCAGCCCAGTCTGCATCTGTATAAGCTACAAGATCCAAGTGTTGATTCCTTCTGAAGAGAATCCCCCTATTGCAAGTTCCCTTTAAGTATCTCAAGAGTCTCATTACAGCCTCCATGTGTTGTACTTGAGGTCGATGCGTGAATCTGCTCATGACACTTATAGCATAGGCAATGTCTTGTCTTGTGTGCGATAGATAGATGAGTTTTCCTACCAATCTTCGATACTGGTCTTAATTTGCCATCTCAGCTCCCTCAACGAATTGGAGGCCATGGTTTGTCATTATAGGTGTCTCTGCTGGTTTGCAGTCAATCATTCCTACTTCAGCCAATAATTCAAGGATATACTTCCTCTGTTTGATGAAGATCCCTGTCTTAGATCTTAAAACTTCTATCCCAAGGAAGTATTTTAAGTTTTCCAAGTCTTTCATCTCAAATTCCAGGAAAAGCCGGCCTTTTAAATCATCAATCTCCTTCGCATCATTCCCTGTAATGACCATGTCATCTACATAAATAACAAGGCATGTGATAAGACCATTTCTCCTCTTAAGAAACAGAGTATGGTCAGAGTTACTCTGTTTGTACCCAAGTTTTCTCATGGCTGCAGTAAATCTTCCAAACCATGCTCTAGGAGATTTTTTCAACCCATATAAAGCTTTCCGAAGTCTACACCCTTCCCCCTGATTGTATTCATGCGAGAAACTCGGAGGAGCTTGCATGTAAACATCTTCCTCAATCTTCCCATGTAAGAAGGCATTCTTCACATCGAACTGGTATAAAGGCCAATCTTTGTTGGCTGCAATGGAGAAGAGAACCCGGATAGTATCAATTTTAGCAACTGGGGAGAAGGTTTCGGAGTAGTCTACTCCATAGGTTTGGGTGTATCCCTTTGCGACAAGCCGAGCTTTGTATCTTTCAGTGGTTCCATCTGCATGATACTATATTGAGAATATCCACTTGCATCCTACTATTCTCTTCCCCTTTAGCAGCGTGCATCGTTCCCAAGTCTCATTTTTCTTAAGAGCTATTATTTCTTCTTCCATAGCTTTCTTCCACTTCGGGTCACGAAGAGCATCGTTAGTATTTTTTGGTAGATTGCCTGAGTAGAGAGAAGCATTGAAGGCAACTGCTGTCTGAGATAGGTGCTCTTGGTTCTCTTAATAAATGGGGTATCGAGATCTTTGAGATTCGAATTCAGGGTCATATCTCCTTGGAGGGATACCTCGTGTACTCCTTGGGGGCAACTCATATCTCCTGGGAACATCATCACTAGACATCACATTATTGTTAGTATCAGTATCAGGGGAGTTAGGGATTACCTCCTGTTCAGCAGGATACTCGCGGACTGCAGTGGAATGAGTAGGTGGAGGTACTGTAGTTTCGGTGACAGTATATGTGGTGACATCTACTTGCTCTTTTGGGTCTCGACCATTTGCCAAAGGATAGATTAACCAGCTTAGATCCTCATTAGTACTCTCCCTCTAAGATCGAGGCTGGGTAAAAAAGTAGGAGTGTTCAAAGAAGTCACAATCCATAGTGGTGTACAGTTTGTTGTGAGTAGGATCATAGCACCGATAACCCTTTTGGCTAACACCATACCCAAGAAAAATACACTTAGCAGCCCGAGGTTCTAATTTAGTTCTATCCCGTTTCGGGAGATGTACATAAACCACGCACCCAAAGATATGGGGAGGAAGAGAGTGGGAAGAGGGAATAGGATGAAAAGTACCCAAGGTAGCAAGAGGGGTTTGGAACTGAAGAGATTTAGTGGGCAGACGATTAGTGAGGTAATTAGCGGTGGAAATGGCCTCAGGCTAGTATAAAGCCGGGACATGAGACTCAAACATAAGAGCATAAGATATCTCAAGTAAGGTTCGGTTTTTTCTTTCGGCAACCCCATTTTGTTGTGGGGTGTCAGGGCAAGTGATTTGACGGAGCATGCCATATTCAAGAATAAAATTTTTCATTTTATGAGAGACATATTCCCCACCATTATCTGAGCGAAGAATTCTTAGGCGAGTGTGAAACTAAGTAAGGATCATATTATAAAAATTAACAAAGACATCAAAGACCTCAGATTTGTATTTAAGAAAATAAATCCAACTCATACGGGTACAATCATCCAGAAACAAAACAAAATATGAATATCCGTGAGAATTACTATCAGGAGCAGGAACCTATACATCAGAATGAACTAAAGCAAAAGGTCTATCAATTCTAGTTAAACTAGGAGAGTACGAATGTTTATGGCTTTTAGCTAGAACATAAGCCTCACAATCCAAAAACAAATTATAACTATGAAAAGATGGAAAAAGACGTTTTAGATAACTTAGTGAAGGATGACCTAAACGGCGATGCCAAATCCATAATTTTTGTATGGGAGTCCCTTGAGCAAGCAGTGAATGACCCTTTTTAACCGTCTCGTCCACGTAGTACAGTCCACCCTGCTCAGTACTACGCCCAAGAATCGTCCCCGTCCGAGTATCCTGCACAAGACAACCATCAGAAGTAAACAAGACCATACAATGAAGCTCTTTGGTTAGCTTACTAACAGATAATAATTTATGAGAGAGACTGGGAATTAACAAGCAATTTTTAACACTAAGAGACGAGGAAATATCACCTGGCCCAGCTTGATGAACCGGGATAGTCGCTCCATTTGCAGTTTGAACATGGGTGCGAGGAGTGGAATGTATGGAGGATAAATCATGTGGGTCAAAGGTCATAGTATCCGTAGCACCACAATCAAAAATCCATTGGAAATGTGAGGTATGGCTCATGAGACTAAATTTTGGAATAAGATTAGGTTGAGATGTTGGGTTTGGGTCGGGTAGGTTTTTTTTGGGTTAGAAGGGTTTTGGGAAGAGGGAGGGGTAGGGAGTAAGGGAGGGTTTGTGAGTGTTCCTTTCCCTATGATGCTCGGCTGTTTCTCTCTCCTTTTTTCTCTTGCTTGTTACGAGTTTAGTAATGGCAGCCTCCTCTTTTCCCATATCCATACCTGAATGTTCATGTGATGATGTGATCTCACCGAGGTGATCTGCAGTAGCTAGGTTGGCCTTGCCGCCAGTCCGATATGTCGGTGTCTTGGTGGCGGCCTTCCTTTTTTGTAGGTCATCCCACCAGTCGGGGTACCCAACTAGCTTGAAACAACCTTCCTTGGTATGTCGTGACCCTCCACAGTGGCTACATCGGAGCTTTTGTCGGTCGTCACTTTCACGGTTTCGAGGGAAGTTTTTGTTTTTCATTGCTAGACCCGATCCAATCTCTGAGGGATCTAATCCCGGTGATGAGACGCTGGTCATGATCTTCCGGCGTGAGATTTTCCGTCTAATGGTGGCATAAGCCACATCCACTGTCGGCAGGGGGTCCATGTGAAGTAAGTCCCTTCTCTTGTCCAAATTCTTGTTTATGCCGGTGAGAAATTGGTATAGCCTCTGTCTTTGTATGAAATTGTTGAATGTTGTGATATCTTGAGAGCAAGTCATTGGATTTGGCATGCGTCTGTCAATTTCCGTCCATAACATACTGAGTTTTCCAAAGTATGTTTCAATGGTGCTATTTCCTTACCTTAAAGTGGCGGCCGTTGAACTCAGATCGTAGATTTGGAGTTCATCCGGGCCACTGTTCAAGAGATTTTTAATGCCTTGCCATAAGGCTCGAGCAGTGTTATAGTCAATGAACTGGTTAACAATTTCAGCATCAATATTCTCAATAATCCATGAAATAACAATGGAATCTTGTCGGGCCCATTGTGGGTAGTCCGGATCGGTTATTTTGGAAGGCTCATTAGTAATGTGGTTCAATTTGCCACGACTATTAATGGCGATTTGCATTAATCGGCTCCATTTGGTGTAGTTGTTGTAATTTAATTTTTCTAAAAGTTGGACAATGGACAAATTTTCTGTGGGGTTGTTTGGTGTGTTAAATTTTTGGAACATTTGAAACATTTGTTTCATTTGTTCCATGGTAAAAAGTTGGTTTGGTGTTGTTTTATTGACTGGTTCAGCCATTGCAGGTAAAGGGTAGATGATGAGTATAATGAACGGTTTATCGGAGTCTTTCCGAATCTAAACCGTTTGGCTTTGATACCATGAAGATATGACAGCGAAAATTAGGGTTTTTTAATTTTATCTTAAATCTCATGAGTAAAATAATCCTCCAATTTATACATCAAACCTAGGGAACTAAGAAAAAAAATAAGAATATCCCTATAATATTATACATAATTAAAAAGAATAAGATCATCTAATATACTAGAGAATATACAGAAAATATTTATTTCTACAATATTAGGTATAGCTTGCACTCTATGATTAAGTCATATTGACTTGTTGAATTGTGTTGTGAATTTGGATATGCCATTTGTGATAATATGTAACATTCCTTGATGTTATTTCCAGTAAATGTTTTGACGTGTATAAAAGTGCAGATGCATATGGAAGAGTTTAGATACAAATTAGGGGTTGCTTCTATTTCTGTAAAAATGCGTAAAAATAGATTGAGTGGTTTGGACATGTACAGAAAAAAACTTTTGACGTCCCAGTAAGGAGGATTGAAAGCATCATAGTATAGGATAAGAGGAGTCGAGGAAGACCTAGGAGAACTTGGGATGAACAAATAAAAGTTGACTTGCACGAGTTACACCTCCCTGTGGACCTTATAAGAGTAGTTGGAAGCGCCTTATCCATGCGTTACACTATTGATTTGCTCTTTACTTAATAGTCGGTGTTCTTGTTCTCTAGCTTTTACTCGTTCTATTATTATTATTATTATTATTATTATTATTATTATTGTTTCCTTTTAATTGTTATTTTTACTTTATTTTATTTATATTTGCATTGTATTTATCTTTTTATGTTTAAGGGTCACGCCTGGGTGGTATGATGCAAATTTGCAGAGTCAGCTTTAACCTCATTGCAAAAACTGCTCCTATTCTTTCTCGAGTCGAGGGACTCTTTCTCGACTGTACCGGGTCCCGAAAAATTCAAAAAATTAAATTACTAAGTATATGTTAGGTGTTTAAAGATATAAAATTATTAGAAAAATATCATAATTTATCAAATTGCACAGGGTCTGAATTTGTCAATTTTCGCTCCCCTCCTTCTACGGCAAATGCGAAACCAAGGATTTCAACTTCTTGTCGGCTTCTCTGAGATTTATGGAGGAAAGCTTTTTGATCTCCTTAATGAGAGAAAGTGAGTTACCTTTATTTTTGCGGTTTTGGGCTTCTTTTCTGATAATTGTAGTGTTATAAACTGAAGCTCCAATTTGCAGAAAACCGAGTATCAGATGTCGAGATGATCAAAGAACTCGCAGAAACATTTTTCAACCCTTCCGCTAATACATCATTGCAGCTGCTTCTATGCTCGAATTTACAAGTATTTTTACTAATCTGTGTTATTCTCCCCTAATAGAATAAAATTAACGGGCTTGACCCTTTTAAGATGGGCCAGGTCACGGACTTTTGGCGGGCTCCCACCCCATTGAACACCTCTATTCCCTATCAATAACCTGTCTCCAAGAGAGGATTTCCGTCTAGATATGATTCAAAAAGGTATTTTGTGCATCTGAGTATGTATTTGTAAGCTTTGTTGTGTGAATTTGCAAGATCAGCTGATGGTATTGAAATATACCAGTATAACATAATTCACCAGCTAATTCTTCTTTGAATTCGGGACTCACTGAAAGTTGTTGAAAAAAGCCCGAAATCTTGTAGCTATAACACAAGTATTGGTGATCATTACTATGATCATTATGCACCATTGTCATCATCAAGGACTTGTTTTAGGAGTATTATAGAAAAGATTATGATGTATGTCAATTTATGACAAAATTACACATTTATTAGTATATTTCTGCTTGTTATATGCTTATTTAGTATTTCTTACATAATACTAAGTGCAGTGTAAACCATTTTTTAAAGGGTCATAATACTAAATATGACTATACATAGTGCTCGATTTGTTCATAATAACTATTCTCAATTATGTCTTCATAATCTTTCTTACAAGGCCAAATTTCGACAATAAGTTTGTAATAATTAATTGCAACTATAAGATTTTGCACAACCGTTAAGAAATGATGGAATTATTTCAAATTGTGTGGATGATATTATATGAGAATTAAGATGTGTGGATGAAAATAAAAGAAAGTGATGGAAACTTTTTTAGCAAAGTAAATGTGTGAATTAAAAAGTAAAGTGTAACAATCTCTTAAGAACAGAGAGAGTAGTGCCTTACTACCTTCATTGAATTCTCTCCCGAGTCCTGACTAGTGGTGTTCAACGGGTGAGGCCCCCAGTTTGAGCCCTTATCCAACCTGTTTTTAGAAAGGTTTTGTAAGGGCCGGGTTGAAAATGGGTCGAGTTAAAACGGACTCTACTGCAATTAAAATAGAGCGGGTAATTAAATGGCTCAATAAGGGCCGAAAAGGGGGTTTATAAATTAAAAAGGGCTCCGTTTGATCTATTGTATACTTTCTTATTGACCAAAAGTTATTCACTAGACGAGTTCAGCAGTAGAAGTATTGGATTTTCCAATCGTAAGAGATAGACCAGAAAATATTGCAAAGAGATACAGCAAAGCAGAAACTATACTAATACCTTCTCAGTTCTCAATAACATGTGTATGTACAAAGCTTCCCTGTATCATTTGAGAAAGCTTAATTCAATAAACATACTTTCAACATACAGAATGTCCATGAAATACATTAGTACCTAAATGAAGTGGGTCAAATCTTTGACAATACAAAACGGTCTGGGCTGGGTTGGGTTGGGCTGGGCTTTCAAGTCTGGACCATGAAAGTCCCATATTAAGTTTACAAAGCCCTTATTCAGCCGGATCATATTAAGCATCTCAAACAAGCACCTTTTCTTCACTGATACGCGAGGTTGAAACTCCTCCCAATGTTATTGCAAGCACATAAGGCATTATCCCAACGGCATCACTTCCTAAATTATACATCTCGAACAGTTTTAATTTTCTTGGTTTAACTATTAAGTAACGGTAATATTTAGGTTTAAAAAGCACACCCATAAAGGTTGATTCTAAAAAACCCTACGATTAGTTTGGGCTCAACAAGACGCAAAAGCACGTGCTTTTGTGCATTTTTTATATTTGTTGACAACTACGAACCTAACTTTGCACCTAGCCACACTAGATAAGGCTTAGAACTCCATCTTGATTTCATGCTTTGAATAATTGAACCCTTGCAGTGACTTCATTGAGTTTCGCAAAAGGTTTGAACCTTGTCATACTGGTCCGTCTTTTTATTTTGCTATAATTTTAACTGATCTCATATTGATGTCACCATATAGCAAAATGATATGAACCGAGGAGTTTTTACTTAATTCTTATGTCAAACCTGTTTATTCTTCTAAAAACAATGGAAGGAACAAGACCTATTTGCGAATTTCTTAGATCATATGATTTGTTAGATCATACATAAATTATAATTTTGCAAATTCAGCACATTAGTTTCTCACTGAATTTGCATTATTTTTTATTTTGGCTCGTCTCACTCTCTTTCTTTTGTTCTTATACACAAACTTATTTTCTTTCTCCATCTTAAGCAATAAGCACTCATTTCTATCGATCATTTGCTTTTTGTCTAACTCAATTTCTCTTTCCACCAATTTTCACCCAAAAGACAAGTGGCGTTAATTGGGAGGAACAGAAGAAGTATTATATTGTATTTGTAGCTTACCTAGAGTGTGGGTCACAAATTGGTACTATTACTTGTTTTTTAAGCGGTATTTGGCTATTTTAGTTGGCTCTGGACTGCTTGATTTTACACGCATTTGCATATCTAGCATAATTGGCTTGTTTTTGGGTCTCTGTATATTGAAGGCTTCAGTTAATTAGCAACACAACTGCTTAATGTAAATTTCAGCTAGGAATTTTGAGGGCTAATCTGTATTTGGTAAATGTCTTTATTTCTAGCTTTTTAAATGATGTTTGTTTTTCGGCGTTTTAGTTGTCAAACAATCGCAAAATGTAATTAATAAATGATTTCTCATCCAGATTATTAGTTGGCAGGTTTTTCATTGGTTTTTGACTTGTTGAATCCACTTTTTCTTTAATAAACAACCAATAACTACTTTTTATGAAACATCTTCTTAACAATTGATTTAATAGTTAAGAAAAAAGTCAATGTTATCAGTTGGTCAAATAAACCAACTGTACCACCCAACAACAAACAATCAACAACCAATTGTAAAACACCACCATACCCATAAGCTTTGATGACCTCTCCAATAAAGAAGTTAAATTGCCAAAGATAAGAAAAGGCATAACACCACTCATTCTTATTACATTTTTCTTTCACCTTACATATCATAGTAGTATTATACAACAAGACTAGTGAAACATAATTCGCTAGTTAGTTTGCCTTTTAAATTCACAGAACGATCAACGAATCATGTAACACTGAACAACACACTTTGAACAAACGAACACACAACGATAACTCAAGGGAACAATATAATAGTACCTTAAGATGACAACACAATATATAGACTATGGAGTAACATCATTCATTCCAAACAAAGTGTAAAGGACCCGAGCCTCCTACTCGAAGAGCTTACCCTGATAGAAGGTTGTGGTGTCAAGTGTCCAAGTCTTCTAGAAGAGCTAATTCTAGCAGAAGGTTGTCGTGACAAAGGATGAAGTCGTCTGCTAGACGAGCATTTGCTGATAGCAGGTTGTGGCACACTATTGAAATCAGTGTACATGTCCATGAAGAACTTATTCACCATTTCGACATAAACAGGACTCGTAAGAAGCGAGTAACAATGAAGAGCTTCTTTAACATCCAATACATGATCGACATCGCCTACATCCATCATCTCTAAGTCTTTCATTTGTTGCTCGAGCAAGTACACACCCGTGTCACTGTCTGATTGCTGGTTTTTTCTTGGCAGTACCGCATTTTTCACAGATTGAACGGTATGTATTTTGGTGATTGGCTTAGCATTGTCTTGAATATGAATATGATCAGAAAGTGGGGATTGGTGGGATTTTGAGGATTCAGGGTAAATGTGATCAAGATGATGATTTCTTTGGGTGATGTTGGTGCAACATAATGGGTTTAAGGATAGTGTTTTGGGTATAGTTTCATAGGTTCTAAAGAGGAAAGTTTTCAGGTTTTGCAGGGTTTTTAGGAAGATTTTTTTGGTTTTTTGCATAGTTTTGATTAAGGTTTGTTCTTGTTTTTTTTCTTTCATTTGTAACAAATGAAAGCTTTTCTGCACCAAGAGTTATTAAAGAGGGAATGATAAGTATACTGATCGGTAGCTGATATAGCTTGATGTCATTGAGATCGGTTGACATTTTTTAAGTCTAAAATAAAATCAAATATTACATTTAAATACATTCTAGTTGTGTTGATAAGTGTACTATCTTTCATGTAGATCAAAACCCAGTAAAACATTTTACTTAAATTGACATCACTTTTTTCTCTGGATTTGCCGGTGAGTATACTCTTTGAGCTGTCCTATTCATTCATAAGTCTATGCCTTCCCTTTGCCCTTCCCTAAAGTAGTTGATCACTGGGTACATGTGTTACTGAAAGTTACAGTAAAAAATTATCCAAAGAATCAGAATCTATACTACTATGTCCCTTTAAAATTGTTATTTATAATCATTTTCATCTTTTACTCACAACACGTCGCTATCAATAGCAATCTTAAACGGATGGAGGGAGTATAATCTATCACCTTTTACTCTTAAATATTTGAATTTTGAGTCTGTTTGGCAAATAAATATTGGCCAGAATTGTTGATTGATTTGACCGAATGAAAGTATTGGTTAATTACTTGATTTGCTAGGCGTTGTATCAAATGAGTTGTTTAAGTCACTTGTAATGAAGATGTTTGTATATATAGTTGTTGAATGTTGGTTATTTATTGAAAAAAATAGGTTAAAAAGTCAAAAATCAATAAAAATACAAACTCATATTAATTATTTGTTTTGACTTAGAAGTAAAGACTAAACAATTACCTACTAAAAAGCTACTATTCATGAAACACACTCTTTATATTGAAGGAAAAAAAATGAAAGGTCAATTAACCTTACAAAAGACAAATAAAAAGAATGGGGCCTATAATTAATATATGGGGGCATATTGTTTTGTTTTTAAAGTACATAGTTACATTTTGAGGGATCATAACCTCAGATAAGGAAATCCCCTCAAAGAAGTTACTACCTCCCTACCCAAAATATTGCAACAATCTACCCTTAGATGATGGAGGAAAAATAAAAGCGAATTTAATATAGTAATCTTAAATTTTTGGCTTTTTAATATGGTGAATAAACGTTTTTGTTAGTTTGCATGGTAACCTTAAACTCTTAACTTTTTTATTTGGTAGGCAAAAGCTTAAGGCTTTTGTCATAATGACTTTCTTCATAATTATAAACATCGCGATTATGAGCACGTTTTTCAAACATTTGTTTGAAATGATAATTTATTTTAGCAAAAGACGGAAAAAACGAAAGCTTGGGATTACCATGCGAATTAAAAAAATATTTGTCTACCACGTAAAAAAGTTAAAAATCTAGGATTATCACATGGATTTAAATTGTATGGATAAGATTTACAGTAAGAATTAAATAAAGAAGTTGTATGAATAAGAATTAAAAAAGTAATGAGACCATTATACAAAATAAAAATGCAGTAAAGTTAAAAGTAACAAACAAAAATAAAAAATGTTGCAATTTAGAGACAGAATATCAGTAAGGTTCAATCCAAGGCCTCTTGAGCCAATGCTCCACAATATGAAGTATATTTTTACCATGTCTACTGTCTAGTCCATTTGAAATTTTGGAGTAGTCACTTTTTGTTCAAAATTTGACTATTAAAAATTTTCAAACCTATTTCGAATAAAAAACATACAAGATGATATAAGAACCTAAATCATCATATTTATGATTAATTAATATTTAATGGGACATTTTTTTATTGGGTCAGTTCACTAAAAATATCCTATTTCTATCTTTGTCATTCTTTTTTATTCTTTTACTCTTACTACAACAACACAATAACACATAAATATCAATGCCGTTTACGAAAAAAAAAAAGAGTTTTTCACCCACTTTTAAGTGGTCCTCCATCCCTTTTTAGTTTTAGTGTAAAACTTAAATGTCTCATTCTCTATGAATAGCAGGGAGTATTTGTTAACCCATGCCAAATTGGAAAATGGAGAGAAGTATTCTAGCATTGAAAGAAACCCCACTTTGGTTTAGTGCCAATTTTGCAAGAATGAACAAAGGAAGCTTTCCAATCCAATAGGATTTTATCAACTAAAGGTTGTATTGCATGCCTTCTTTTATTGCTAAAGTTGTGATTGTATTAATTCATACTACATTCATTCAATGGAAAAAGAAAGGCCTAGTTGTTCAATTGGTCCCAATATCTTTGCATATCACAGCTTTCAATCATCATTTTGTTAATCTACTAATGTTTAGTTTGGTTTAGATATATTTGGTTAAAAATTAGCTTAAATTCCCTTTGAATTTGCATCATAGATTTTTGAATTTTATAGTGCAAACTCAAAGTAGACAGAGATAGTAGTATTGGTATATATGAATTAATTTGAGTAATTGAATTCTATTGAATTCTATATTATAGTTTTTGTATGATTTTTTATTCTTCGTGTGAACATTCACTTACAAGCAAGAGCAAAGGGAAAGAAAATTGAGGAGGAACATAGGATTCAAGGGTGAAGACTAAAAGATGATATTTGTGAAGTTTTTGTCGACAAGAGATGGAGTTGGATGCGGAGGTTACTTGGACGAAGACGAAAAATAGTATTACTCGAGTAGCTAGGAGCTTTTATGAGAACCAAGGGGCGATATTGTGGGGAAGAAGGATACGTTATGGTGGAATGAGGAGGTCAAGAGTGGTGAAGAAAAAGAAAGAATGTTTGCCTTCTATAGTTGCATTAGAAAATTGTTGGAATGGGTAAAACTTAACTAAGTATAAAGCGACTGAAACCAAAGCATAAGAAAAATTTCACCCAGAAACTTTCAGAGAGATCTTTGAGAATCTAAAAGTTAAAGAAATAAAAAATGATATTTACAGGAAGTCAGAAGGGAGACAAGCAAAAATTATAGACATGGGTATAGAGTAACTTGGTTAACGAAATTCTTCAAAAAGATTTCAAAAACAAATCAGATGCCCAACAACTAGAAAAAAGTACTCTAATATTCATTTATAACAATAATGAGATGTTAAAGATTGTTCAAACCATCAAGTAATAAAATTCATAAGTCATATTGTGAAACTATAGCAGAGTAATAGAATAATGAATAGTAATTTTATATTTATGTTCAGAAAATCTACAATGAAAGTAATTTATTGTATGAAACAACCGATTAGAAAAAGGATTTGAATGTGGTCTCCAATTCAATGACTAATAAGGTAGTAAGAGATGCTCAACCAAGTGACTAGAAATATTGCCTCTGGGAAAATGATATAATGTCTAAAAGATCTTTCTTTGTAATTCTTTTCATTATAATTTACATTGTTAAAATGGTAGGAAAAATAAAAAACCAACCAACCACAACAAAATCACCATAGAAAACTATAAAATAAATTATAATGAATACATTGAAATCAGTCTATCTAGTGCACTTATCTTTAATCATTAAGTGGCAATTCTCCCAAAAATAAAGGACTTTAAAAGAATTTTATTTTAAATATTTACATCAAAAGGGCCTCAAATGTTAAATATATATGATGAACTTAGAGTATATTAAAATAAAGCAATTAGTGTTTAAAAAAATTTATCATTTTGCACTCCACCCTTAAAGTCATAAAAATACATGGAACTCAAATATTGTAAGAGAAATGGACCCAAAGAGTTACCTAAACTCAAAGGATAATACTTTAAAAACCAAAATAATGGACTGGACCAGCAAAGTGTGGTCACTCTCTCACACATGCCTTAATAAATATATAGAGCATATCTTGTTGCAAACTCACTAATCATAATTGTGGAAGTACTTAATAATTAATTTTCTTAACGGCCAAAACTTAATTATGGAATACTAATCTTTGATAAAAGAGAATTAAGATAAGGCATCCGATATCTAAACCTGTAATTGGCAAAGGGAAATAACAGTATTAGTTTCTTTAAAGTATAAAAGAATACATTTTCAGCCCGTTTAGTAATCAATACTAAAGGGTGAGAATGATAATCGAAAGTTAAAGCAATTTTGATAGAAACATCTCTTTATAAGTTCACTAGTCATGCTTATTTTCATTCAACAATTTTATTTTCTTTACAAAATATTCTAATGCATTACTATTTGAAATTATGGTATTAGATAGTAATGGAAAATTGCGAACAAACAAATTATTTTTATGATCAAACTTTCATATTATGAAATTTTACACTACAAATTATTCTTATTCTCACCATTTAATAACGATCACCAAATAGACACTTCAAATAAGTTTGGCAAGCAGCTAGCAAGTAACAAGGGCGAATTTAGACCAAATACTCATCTCTATACGTAAACTTAACCAACTCAATTGTTATTTTTCTATATTATATGTTACATAATTCAATATTAATTGAGTTTTTAATCAAATAACTTAGGCCAGCCATGGCCTCAACAGCCCAGATCCTGGATACTCCCTATTGGCAGGTGATAATATTTAAGCTGGTGATATTGAATTCTTGCTCTGATCTTTGCAACTGAAACTGTTGAGAATCATAATTAGAGTTATGAAATGGAACCCACTTAGCAATTTAGCTTCAAGTGGCGATATGCAGGACCACTCGTCGAACTGTAGTACAATGTGATCCGACTCAGTAGTTTACCGACCACCATCAGTTAAGTAGCTCGAGTTGATGGGCTTGTTATGGTCTGGTCCATTGCAAGGTATGGGACTTATCCCACATCGGTTGTGAATGCAATTGGTGTGGGGTTTTTTAGAAAATAGGCTCTCACCTAATAGGCTAGTCTTTTGGGTAAGCTCTCATGTTTGCCTATAACCTCGGTTGTGAATGCAATTGGTGTGGGGTTAGCTACAGAGCCGTCTTGAAAATTTTAGAAACCCTGGTATAAAACTTTTATTTTGCGTCTTATTTATATAGTAAATATATTTATTTTATTAACATTTGTTTTTTTAATTAACTTTTTCATATACGGGAGAAAGAAGGGGCCTTGTGCAGTCCATTACCTCGCACACTCTCAAAGATCCCTTGGTTAGCTGAATAAGGAAAGATTTCTTCCTTCCGAGGGAAGTTCCTTGGTTCATTAACTAATTTGATAAAATGTCTAAATATGCCGCGGTTTTAAAGAGAAAGACGAGTACACTTACAACAAAATACCATTGAAGCTTAGATTTCAGAAGATTTACAAGGTTTTAAACAGGAATTCAGTATATTATGTATGAAGCTGCAATCATTTTATAAATTTAAAGGCTGATTCTAATTAAATTAAAAAAAATCCAAACATCAACTAAATTTATATTTCTTATGCTTAAAGAATTGATGTACCAGTCTGTGAACTTCACCATAGCTGGAAGTAGAAGAAATAAGACGGTCTTGTATCCACTGCGGTAATTTGTTGGCCGGGTGTGAATAGCCTCGCTTTGAAGGGTCAGATGCATACCGTGAATCAACTAATAAAATAGCAGCATAATCGTTTATGTGACGAATTGATCTACCTGCAAGTTAAGGAGAATTAGAGTCGGAGTTTCATTTGTCGAATATTGGAAAATATGCTCGAGAGCTAAATGTTACTCACCGATTGACTGATTCACGGCTTTCATACAAAGATTTTCGTAGTACTCTTTGCCTCTTCGCTTGCAGCGTCTTAGGATGTCGAAACCAGCTAGACGATTACCTTCGTTGTATACGTCATGATTTGGGACTTGCAATGTGTCGGTGATGCCTTCCATATGCTTGATTCTTTCGATCAACTCAATATCGGATGGGCTAGGGTAGGGAAGCCCGACCATTACTATACATCTGCCCAAGCCATCACTAAAATTGATGCCTTCGGATATCTTTCCGCCAACTACAGCCAACAATATTGCACCGTTTTGTGATGTTTGGCGTTCGTTTGGGGTTATATTAGATAGCTTGTGAATTGTATCCTTGTAATCCTTCAGAACAACCTCAACATCAGAAATGCTTCGAGGTTCTCTGAACAGACGCTTCTTTCTTGTAATTCTCTGTAGAATTCCGCATGTTCTCCATGCCTCGTAGACCTTGTCCTCATAGTCAAATGAAGAAAAGAATACAACTATACCTTCAGGAACTATGGTCACCAAATTGCTAAAAAGAAGACCAAGCTCCTCGATCTGCAATTCCAAAACATAGAAGGTCGTCAAATCAATATTCGTACGATCAACTGAAACATGAGTATTCGAGAAAATGATGTAAATGATCAAACAAAACTATTGTAGAGACAAGCAACTAGCCCGACAAGCTTCAACAGCGATAAACCAGATCAGATACATGCTTAGATAATCTACATCAACTGAAATTTGGAAAAAAGAAATATTGTGTAGGATATCTCGGAGTGGGAGAAGAAAGGGCCGAATGACATACCATTTTCGAGAGGCTTCTGGATGAATAGCTAAAATCAAATGACATGCCGGATGGCCCACTTGATACAGCAATGGGTAGAATACTCTCACGAGGGATGATATGACCACATGAAAAGAAATGCAAATTATCAGATGGAAGCCAGGGAAAGAGTCTCTCCCTTGTCTCGTCTATAGGTTGTAGAGTTCCTCCAGCCAAGACAACTGCATGAGCTTGATTTGCAATCTGCAAAGAACCCGTATAGTTTTTATTGGAGCTAACTACACCCACTCAAATATAACCATTAACCACAACAATAGTGCAAAAACAAGGTCACATTATATCAGCCGAGTTGCCAAAGTTTTCACATTTACGAGCGAATATTACCCCACATTGTAAAGGTTTGTGTTAGGCCGGTTTAAGGGATATCTTATGGTATTGGTCGATATATAGTACGCTAAAACTAATATCACAATCGCAACCAAACCCGCTTTTTAACATGCCACACAGGATGGTAGTAAAAGAAAGCAAGGAAATGGAAGGAAAAGAATATTAAACCTCGGAGAAAATCTTTTCACCAGTGAGCATAACATATTTGATGAATCCACCTTGCTCGCTTAATACTTCCGATCTCATCTTTGAGACTATAATCCTCCCATCAACATTTTTGTTTGTCAATGATGATAAGACATCAAGCAATGCCCGAAATCCAGATAAGGTACTTCCCCCATCCTTACTTTTAAAGACATCAGAACATGAAAGCTTATCTCCATATCCACTAACCTGAACATTTTACAACAAGTAAGCTCATTGGAGAGAACCTTGAAAGAAAAGGAAAAGATCGAAGAGAATGCTGTTAGATAAGTGCACCTTGTGAATGATCCTGCTTTCCTTTACATAACTTATCAGTTTAACGAAATTGATGTTGTCAATATTCAAAGAAAACAAAAAATCATTTATTGTCATCGATGATTCGCTTGGAACTTCTTGCGTAGAAGTGTCAAAGGCATTGCAAGTTGCATTGTCACTTGCTTCATTCTTGTCAAAAATAGATTGCATAAAAGCTCGAGTAAGGACCATCAATGTTTGAATATATCGCCTGTTTCCAGGCCCCAAACGGCTACGGAATTTATCAAGGTAATTCTCCAAGCATTGATGCACATTTTCCAACTGGTATAATACAAACAGCTTTTATCAAACTTTTGAATTTTTAAGTATCATCAGCACCCTTAAGATTTTTACCAAACAAAAAATGGTGCAAACTAGGAACTGTACTGGTAAAAGAACTACAGAGGAGAAAGAAGTCACCTGTGAGAAAGTTATCTTAGCATCATACATATGAATAAGGGAATCAGCTAAATTGTGAGCCTCGTCAATTATAATGATATTGTTCTTCAAATTTAAACCAAGGGATTCACGAGATGATTTTGATAACAGAGACTGATAGGGAAGTACAACAAGATCAGCTGTCGGAACCATTCGTCTTGAGCCATAATATGGACAAGTTCCTAATTTGGTACCAAGATCAACAAGATCTTCAATATCTAAAGCCTCGTGTTCAGAGACATCACTCAAAAAATCTTTTAGCAGTTTTTGTTTTCTGAGCATTGGACAGCCTGCCAAAGCTTTTTTCTTTCGTGTCTTTCCCCCAGGTTCAAGCTTCTGCAGTCAGCAGAACATGTCAACATTCAACAGTGCTAAACATGTCAACCAAGTACTATACTGAAATAGACGGAGCATCAACATGCTGCAGTTTTAGACACGTGTCAAGAATTTGGAAATTGCAACAAATGAAACACGAGAAAAAAGGCTTTACAGATTCTTGATATGGATAAGTAATTCAAGAGAGCGGTAAGCACACGGAGAACTTTAGGTACATAGTAGATGATAGATAGCACTTGATCATAATCAGCAAAACATGTACTCCACTTAAATCTTGTTAATCCAGGAGAGTATATGCAATTATGTTGTGTTATATATGAGTAATGCTTCATCTAACAAATGAATACATATGAAATATAAAAAGGATGATATCCTCAGTCCTAGGTCCTATATTTCAATTCCCTGATAGTCATGCAGCCACCATGATCTAGATATTTAACATTATTAGAGAATTGTTAAAGACTAAGTATCACAAAGGTAAGTTTGCGCCCTTTTCTATTCCAAGAAAACAAGCATTGTCTTAGTTGCCTTCCACAAAACATTACACATGTATGTCAAAGAACCAACTCAACCAAAAGCTTAAGTTGATGGATAGGGTCTCATGATATGTTATATACTTTAACATACCCCTCACACAAGAGGCCTTTGAGCTAGAAGTGTGGATGTAGCACAGGTCCTCTTCATACCTAACGCTAAATATGCCACTTGAATTTGTCTCGTTGACTACTGATACCATGTCAAGGAACCAACTCAATCAAAAGCTTAAGCTAATGGTTGAAGCCCTAGTATATGTTATAAACTCTAAAAATGTAAACCACATAATTAAATTGACAGGTTCAATACAAGTAATATCTAGGCATACTATTAAGAATGTAACGATGTAGCAGTACACTTCATGAGGATTATTAGTATATGATCTTAGAATCTAAGAGGCAACCTTCAACTCTGCTGCATGTAAAAACAACAAAATCAAATTGGCAAGAGATCATTCACCTTCATCCTATAACCTCCATTTTTCTTGCTCTTTTGCAGCTCTAAACAACGTTCATTGATGCTGGTGGCGCTTTCGTGTTTCAACACCTCTAAAACCACATAATACCAAAATACAAAATGTCAAAAATACATGGAATCCAACTTTGGCATCAAGCTGCATGAATGTAACACAACTGAATAAAAATTAAATAAAAATAAAAATTTCCTCCAACATCGTATATTTTCAACAAAAATTCTTAATTATACCATCCAAGAACTAAATTCTCAATGGAAGTAAAGATTTTACACATAATTTCTTTCAATACCAATATCCAAGCAATGCATAAAGCTAATAAGATAGTACTATTTATATCAATAGTTGTTCCATAAACATGAAGTTACACAAATTATGGACATGTAACCGAGAAATCGTAGACAATAAACCTTGATTAATGCAAAGATTCTTTCTAGAGGCCAAAGACACAACCTTCAACTCAGAACCAAACACAGTCTTTCTCAGCTCTCTAATAAACTGAGAAAGCTGTGAATGTGTTCTACTACAAAAGTAAACCTTTAAACCCTCTTCCTCTTCTTCCAACTTATCCTCCGCATCCTCATCTTCATCTTCATCACTCGACAAACAAACCGAGCCTTTCCTCTTACTCACCCCACCCTCTTCATCTTCTTGTTCACTCTCATACTCTTGTACTAAAAACTCATCATCATCGTCCAATACACAGTCGTTAGTCCCCTCGAAAGTACCCGTCTTCTCGTTTCTCTCACAACGGTTCCCAATTTCACTCTCATTGCCAAACAAATCACACACGCCAACTGTTCGATGTTTTGTCTCAGTGAACTTCTTTGACCGAATCCCAATTTTCTTCTTTTCCTGACTAGGGTTTTCTTTCTTTACCGCAAATTCTCGCATCCAATCAGGTTCATCATCAGATGGGCATTGATTTCCTGAAGTAGACTTTCGTTTTTTCTTCTGATCAATGAGCCACTGCAATGCACTGCAAATGATGCTTAATGTTTTCCCAGTACCTGCAACGACATAAATCAGTTGTAAGAGAATTAAGGATTTTAAAACATTCTAGTTTAATTTCGGAACAGGGATTTTACCAGTGGGGCTTTCAAGCATGGAAATCCCGCCTCGATCAAGAAATTGATAAAGGGAGTTCATGAAATCGAGCTGAATGTTGTACGGTTTGT
This sequence comes from Amaranthus tricolor, assembly GCF_026212465.1. Taxonomy (NCBI): domain Eukaryota; kingdom Viridiplantae; phylum Streptophyta; class Magnoliopsida; order Caryophyllales; family Amaranthaceae; genus Amaranthus; species Amaranthus tricolor. The sequence goes on along the minus strand of NC_080048.1, from coordinate 36,444,470 downwards.
ATGGAAATGCTGGGAATTTCTGCTTCCATTGTTCATCGTTAGCTTCTAACCCCATTATTTCTTTGCTCAATGTGAATTGCCGATGAAATTCTGGAAATCGGTATACTTGTGAACTATGAACACGTCTCCATCATGGCGCCAAAATTCTGAGTATTAAACTTGAAAACGCGGGAGATAGGAAAGGCGTAGTATGGGTAGTTTGATCATTTTAGGAAATCAACGGTCTTCGATGTTTGGTCTATATAGTTTTTGTTCCGAAATACTCGCACAGTGACATACTGCGTAGAAAATATCGCTATTAGTAGTAAGTATAATAAAACGGAGGAATTACTTTTATGAAATACTCCCTCTGCTCTTTTATATTTTTAGCATTAGCTTTTTACACAGTTTTCAAAATATATTTGAGATTTAATATCTCTAAATATGCATTATTAAAAATTATGAGAAATATATAATAAAAAATATAAATTAAGACAAATGTAACGAGATTTCACATAGATAAATTTTATCTTTAATATATGTCTCAAAAACTTTAATCAATTTTCTCTATCTTTGAAGTGAATATTCTAAATGAGAAGAACATTAGAGAATGAAAATAGTGCATTTTTAACCGATTTAATAATAATTTATATTTTAAGTGAAAGTTACTGAATCAATTCATCGATTTTGATTTATGATTTGAAAATGATAAAAGAAAATAAATACAATAGATTAATTATGACTATATGATCCATGTACGCGTGGTCAACGCATGACATTGGATTTGAAACGAAAATGAAGGATATTCGAAGAAACTGACACGAAGAATAGGTGTAAGAACTGGACTGCCAGACTCCTTAATCACTCAACTTTACGCTTCCTCCTTTGATCTGCAAGGGAGTTAACAGTATCTATGGATGGGGTGATGTAGGTTCTTGAAGACGCTCAAGAACACGTACACCAAGGATGGGCAAAACTGGCCCAAGGTAACCCAATTGCAAAGCAATTGAAAGAAAATTCACTTAATGAAATTTCTGAACATTCTCATTCATAACTTAGTTTTTACATTGATCAAACCTTCTATTTATAAGCCTAAGATACATGAGTAAAGTAAGGAATGAATAATACACACAAGGTAACTACCACTAACGGTCATATGGAGCACGTGCACAACATGTGCTTCATTAAAAAGATAAAAACAAGCTACAAAAGTATTCTGAAATTCTGACATAAGGGCTGCTGAACAGGCGACCTTCCACCCACTTTCTTGTGCTCTTCCCAAGGTTTATGATGGCCACTAAGAGTCTTGGTAGCAAGCTTCTAGTGTAGAGATTCCATTTCTACCCTTGGTGGTCCCGTAGATCAAAAGGTACGTTCAGGCCAAGGCTCACAAGGTCAGTTGGTCATAAGATCAATGTTGTTTTGTTTCGAACCAGCTGCTGACTACACGACCTTGCACACGGATTTCATAGAGTTATGTGAGTTATTAATAGGGTTCTTGACCCTTAATGGCTAGGTCCATGTGCCAAGATTCCATTTATACTGTAGCCCAGGTCCTGGATGTACAGGTTTGGCCTCCACGTGTCGTGCAAGGTGGGCTGTTCGCTTGTTGTGCTGCTGTGTTGTTCTGATGTCAGAATTTGTTCTGTATGTTGGTTTCAGTGGGGATGCTCTTGCTTGTGATGTTTATTATTTGTTACATGATTTACATCTTCATAAGTATCTTCAAGTGCTGAATCATGGGCTGAATTGTGCTTAGAAGGTGTACATGACTTGGAAGATGCATATGCACATGGTTCAATTACAATATGCTACACGTCCATTCTTCTACTTATGCAAAGCTACCAAGATCTGAACCAATATGGTTCACTATAATTCTATTTTTAGTTTTCACATAGCCACTTTTTAATTTGAAATACAATAATTTGGCTTGAAAATAATCAAACTCAAAAGTTGAATCAACTGATCATAGTGATATGTCTAATCAGTAATTACTAGTTGTCATTATCTCAACAATCATAAATCGAGTTATATGCATTTCACTATTTTTAAAAATTTTTAAAGTATTACGAAGATAAAATAATTTTTGGTTAGCCTAATAATTAAATACTTTTCATTTTACCCTTGCGATAGAGGTATTATAATCATCTAGAAACTATTTGTCCTAGATTGCACTTTATCAAGCATGACATGAGTGACTCATAATACTCATACCCCCACCAAACGAAATCACACGTTCGTGTTTGTATCAACAAAAAGCAAATTAAGGAGTGCCATGTTTTCCTTTGTGCAAACACAAATATAACGCAGTTAATTTTAAGTAATTACAAAATACAAATATAACATATAAAAGATGATCATTTTCAAAAACAAAAGAAAAACTATTTTTATTTCAATACAGCAAATATCAATTTTTCTAGTTAAAATACTGAATTCAATTCTCACATAATCGTCTCTTTTACTTAAAAAAAAAAAATCTCAAAAATATACTCCCTTCGTTTTCTAATGTTATTTCCGTTTACTTTTTATACAATTTTCAAAGTAAAATTTGAGTCTTAATATATTTAAATATGCCTCATAAAAAATTATAAAAAATATATAATAGAAAAGTATATTTTAAGATGAATCTAACAAAAATATATTTTATCATCTATATATGTCTTAAAAATTTTAATCAAATTTCTCTCTCTACAATTAAATATTTTAAATAGGCAGAACATTAGAAGAGACATAATTATAAGCCCAATAGTTTGTGAAATCTTCAACAAGAACCCAATGAAGAGACAACATTATTTTCTACTAGTCCAAACAAACACATCAAAACCCTAAAACCTATAGAAGAAAAACATACTACTACGCCGTCCTTGATTTCTCTTTTTCTTTCTCTGTTTCATCCTCCTTGCTCCTCCATCAGCTGCTGCAATGGTGATTCTTCATCATTTCTCTCTCCTCCTTCTCTATTTTGAATTACTCATCCAATCTCTGTACCTTATTTTTGTTTAGCAATGAACGTTTGTATGTTTGTTTGGTGATAATTAGGGTAAAGGTACCGGAAGTTTTGGAAAGAGGAGAAACAAGACTCATACCTTGTGTGTTAGATGTGGCCGCCGCAGTTTTCACCTTCAGAAGAGCCGATGTTCTGCCTGTGCCTTCCCCGCTGCTCGTACTCGCAAATGTATGCCCTATTTCTTCATTTATTTAATTATTTTCCACTTAATTTTATATGTATGGGTTTTCGACCTTAACAGAAAATGTAAGTCATTAACATGATTCTGGAGGCTGGATCTTGTTTCTTATTAGTTAATTACTTGATTATGTATATGTTGGCACCAGAGATTTTGATAAATTTGGGAAAATTTCTGGATCTTTAGTTGTTGGTGATTTAAACCGGCTGGTATTTTTACATATGATGGGATTATATTAGACATATTTTGGGTCGTTATTGTAGTTGTTGAATAATGTTGAGCCCTGGTAATTGGCTGTATTATATTTGGGGATTACTATTGATTAGAATCATATTTATGATGATGGGTTGCTTCACTCGATTACAGCTATGTATGGATTTTGATAAAATAGGTGATATTACTTGATTATATTCGGTGTTTAAAAATGTCGGATATTTGTACCTTCAATAGGACATTTATGTGCCTGTTCTTGGTTGTTTTTATTTTGTTTGGTATATATTATATCGTTTTTGGGATGGCTATTGATTAGAAATTTAGAATCATATTTATGATGAATTGATGATGGGTTGCTCCACTAATTGTCTTTTACTCCTGTGTACAGTGTAAGTGTAATATTAAAGTTGGGTTTTCTGGTGCTGTTTTTGATTTATTTGTTGGGTAGATAATTGGAGTGTGAAGGCAATTAGAAGAAAGACAACTGGAACTGGCCGCATGAGGTACCTTCGTAATGTTCCACGCCGTTTCAAGACTGGTTTCAGAGAAGGTATTCATCACATTTTCTAATGTATTCTTGTTTTCTAGGTTTGTTTTGTTGTGTTTGAGTATTGATTGTGTTGTTTGTTTTTAGGCACTCAAGCTGCACCAAGGAAACAAGGAGCTGCCGCATCTGCTTAAACTAAGCTTGGACAGGTTGATTTGGGTATTTTTCGAGAATTAACTCCATTTTTGCATCTTTCAAGTAGTTTCTTATTTCCTTTGAGACATTGTAATTTGATGAAAGTGAGATTATTGGATTTTCGATCATTACATTGTATTAGCTTCAAATATTTTGAGACCAAAAGATGAGATTATTTTGTTTTGTCAAAAATCCTCCTTCTGATGCTGTGGTCTCATGTCTCTTATGATAAGGTTTCTATTATAATTGTTGTGTTGTAAGGTTGATTTTGTTCGTTGCTTCCATTGCCTATCTCTCTTTATAGGCTGAATCGTGTTAGAGTGAGCTAACTAACCATGAGTCCATGAAGATAGTTTACAAACGTGTTATTTGAATATAGTGCAATGTATGCCCAGAAATGGTCTTGTCTTGTGGCTACGATATAAGTAGTGAAGTGTGGTTTAATGCGTCTGTTGGCTCACGCTTATCTGTGAGCAGAGAGAAACCAAGTATAGAGAGAGATGCGTCTGTTGGCTCACGCATATCTGTGAACATAGAAATTGAACCTGAGGTTAGGTTCAAGCATTCCAAATGCATAAATCTCGTTGGTCTTTGTTAGATGGAAATGGGGTGCTGCCATTTTTTTATTTGGGTACGTCTGATGACCAAAGATTCACGATGCTGAGAGAATGGTCAACTACTCAAATTGTTCCGTGCAAGTTTGTCATACTCGTCATACTCATAGGTGCGCTTTGAAATTGTTTGAACATGAAGCATTCCTCCAAGTAGGTAAGGGAGGCGGTTTTTATCATATCTTGTTTATTTGGGTACGTTTGATGTACAAATATTGACGATGCTGAGGGAAATGGGAATGGTCTACCACTCAAATTGTTCGGTGCAAGTTTGTCATGGGTGTGTTTTTAAATTGTTTGAACACGAAGCTTTCCCCCAAGAAGGTAAGGGAGGCGGTTTTTATCATATCTTGTTTATGTGTAACGTGAGAGGCATTTACGTGCTGGGTTGTGATTTTATCTGTAGATGACATGATTGGTTTCTTGTTGCCTGTATGAAGACAATTGTTTTTCATAATTGTGAAAGATGGTTTGTTGAGCAAGAGCAATCCTATACATACAAGTAGTGTGTTTGGATAACTTTATAGGAAGAAATGTTAGGGACTTCTCCACCCTAAATCCTTCCCTTCCTTTGGCCATTGTCCTCCATTTTCCAGTGTACTGGTATAAGTCCAATATGGGTTTGATCTATACTATTTTATTGTGCACCATTTCTTAATCTTTTATTCATAAGCTTATACTTTTTATTCGATACTCCACTTGGTCAGACTCTCTGTCTCGTACTCACACTCTTTAAACTTAATTTGGTACGCATTATTATTATGTGGAATAAGTTCATTACAAGACTACTCATCGAACTGTGCTTGATAATAGGGGTTGATAAATTTAATAGGAAAATTTTTATAGGAATTGCTTTTCTAAATAGGACTTGGGAGATAGTTCATACAAGACTTTTTTTTTTTTTTTTCCTGAAATGCTAGTTCATACAAGACTAATGCAAGTAAAAATGGTAAAGAAGGATGGATTTATAAGTCTAGACCTTGGAATCTTGGAATGAAGGTAAAAATTTGAACTAGATAAGCAAAATAATATAATAAAGTCAAATAATAAGTAATGTTTTAAAATATTTCTGAAAGTAAACATTTTTTTCTCAGAGCTGAGGTTTGGGTTGTTCGCTGTTACTAACAGCGAACAAAAAAAGCGGATCAAAAAAAGTCAAGTTCTTTGTTCGCTATTAGTAACAACGAACAAAGGTTTTGCTTGGTCAAATAGGGTTAAATTTTTGTTCAATATTACTAACAGCAAACAAAGGCTTGACCTTGTTTGACCAGGTCTCCTTTGTTCGCAATTACTACAAAGACCTGGTAAACAAAACATCGTTAGTAGCAACGAATAAATAACTTGACTATTTTTTAATCAACCCTCTTTGTTCGTTATTAGTAACAGCGAACAATTTAAATCTCAGCTCTGAGAAAAAAATGCTTACTTTAGAAAATATTTTAAAACATTGTTTATATTTGACTTTTTTATATTATTTTACTTATTTAGTTCAAATTTTCGATTGAAGGTAGTATTCTCTTTGACTTGTTTAGTTTCATGTAAAATAGGGTACTTCTAAATTTTAAAGCAAATAACCAACAAATTCAGATGACTTCAAAAGCCATACATGCATCACTTTAAAAATGTTATTGAAATCTTTAACTAATTGCAAACTATGAGCTATACAAAATTTGAAATTATTATTATTGATTAAAATTATTAATAATAATTAAATAAAAATATTAATTAAATAGTTGATGCTTACCATATAGGATATCCCATTATTTTTTAAATTTGATAAGTAAAATTGTTTTATTTAATTACAAATTTTAATTCAATTAATATAGTTTTTTAATTAAATTCATTATCATCATACCCAGTATATCCCGCTCATAGAAACTATGAGCAGGCTCTGGGGAGGGAATGAAGACGGCAACCTATACCCATAAAGGAGGATGCGGTCAAAGAGCACTCAAAATTTGCTCATTTGAAAAATTTCTTCACTCAAAATTTGCTCATTTGAAAAATTTCTTCCTACATTTACTTGCCGACCTTTATCATAAGTTTGGCCAACAACAATAATCCACATGTAGATATACATAATAAATAAATAAATAAATAAATAAAACTAGCATTTAAAAACTAAACATAAAAGTAAAAGAAAAGTAAGAGCGATATATGAAAGGAAAGGGACAAGAACATCAACAAGTAAGGGGGAAAGTCTTAGTGATCTAAGATATGAATAAGACGCCTCCAACTACCCTTATCCTTTGTCAGGTCCTCAGAGAGTTGTAACTCATGCATATCCCTTTTTATATATTCCTCCCATGTTCTCCTTGGTTTTCTTCGACTTCTCTTACCCTCCACTATGATGCTTTCGATCCTTCTCATTATGTCTTCCTCTTTATTTTCACGCATCTTTGCTGAAAGAGGGACAACTCCTAACTTCTCTCTAAATTTTTGGTTTCTTATTCTATCTATCATCGTGTGACCGCACATCCATCTCAACATATGCATTTATGTAACTTCCATCTTATGTTCAAACATCTTCTTTACTGGCCAATATTCCGTCCCATACAACATAGCAGGCCTAATAGCAACTCGGTAAAATTTACCTTTTACTCTACTCGAAAACTTCCTATCACATAGCACTCCAGTAGTTGCTCGCCACTTAATCCAACCTGCTTGTATACGATTAGTAACATCTCCGTCAATCTCCCTATTACTCTGAATCACCAATCCTAAATACCTGAACTTAGTCTTATATGCAACAACTTCTCCACGTATAGTCACCTCTGGCTCATCTATTGGCTTTGTCCCATTAAAGTTGCATCGCAAATATTTTTTAATTTAATTATTATTAAAAAATTTAGTTTAATAATAATAATATTATTTTATTTTATTTTTATTTTGGAGATCAAATTGAATTATTATTTTGGGGATCAAATTTATCTGCCATATTATTTCAATATTAAATTTTAGTTGAGAATGTTTTTAGAGAAAAGTTAGAGAAATAAAACTATGAAATGAGTTAAGAACAATATTAAAAATTTAATTTATAAAGGATAACCACACACTAAAAAAATGACGATTTTTAATACTCTCTTCGTTTTCATATGTTCTTCTCAAATAGAATTACGAATTTTAGTGTCAAACTTTGACTATAATTTATAATCGATCTATATAACAAAACATATTTATGTGATAACTTGTTAGATTCTTCTCAATGTATACTTTATAAATATGAACTTTTTAAAATTTTCAAAAGCTCAAATTTAAAAATTTGACTTTTAAATTTGCACTGATTTTACAAAAAATAAATGAAAAAAACAAATAAATTAGAGGGAGTAATAATCTAAAAAGAAAAAAAAAAAACTTCACTCTCAAACATCCATTTATGTATGCTCATCAATCAGAAATTGCTAATCAATTAACGTAGTTTATAAATCACCATAAAAGGTAAATCAAAATAACAAAACTCTCCATCCTATCAAATACTACCACATAAAAATAATTTGTTAATTTCGCAAATTGCCGTCATTTACTAAGACATTTTCCTCATCAATTCTATTAATATTCCATTGTCCCGACTACCAAGTCCCAACGCGTTCCATACGCCCATAATAAAAAATTCCTAATCAATAATCGTGATTTGTAAATCATCTGTAACACCCCGGCCCCTCGGACCGCTGGTGATTACTCATGCAGACTGTAGACTAACCCCACAAACCAACACAAATCTTTCCGGCGCACTTTGGCCTCACTCGTGCGCACCCGGGAAAACTTTCCAGGAGGTCACCCATCCTAAGATTGCTCTCCACCAAGCACGCTTAACTGTGGGGTTCTTAGCAAATGGGCTCCCTAGAAAAGAAGATGCACCTTGTTGATATGAGTAGTCTATCAATCATTTTTCAAGCTAAATTTGGGGTATTACATCATCACAAAAAGAAAAAAAATAATAATAAAATAAACAAAACCACAAAAAATAAATTAAAATAACAAAACTCTCACCCTATCAAATCCTACCACATAAGAGTAATTTGTTAACGTCACAAATAACGGTGATTTACTGAGACCTTCTCCCCCTACAATCACTTTCACTTTGATTCATAAAAATTCTCATTAATTTTATTTTTCTTTTTTATTTTTTGATATGAAATATTGTCATGAGTTGGCATTTCTTTCTGCCAATAAAGCACGTCAAAAAGTCGTCAAACTGCCATAATCACGCTGTTGCCTCCATTTAAATGATTTATTTTTATAAAAAACTAACTAAAATATTAAAACGACATCGTATTGCACTACACACTTCCTTTCAAACACTTCATTCCCACTGTACTAAGAAAAACATCAAAAAAGCAACGTCTTTCTTCCCAAATCATTCCCTTTCTCTCTCTTCTTTTCCACTTTCTCTCTCTTCATCATGGATTCGCCGCCGCCGGAGATTACGCCATTAATTCCGGCAGACAACGTCACTATGGCGGCTCCACCTGCGCCGTCATTAGGAGAAGCCGCAGCTTTACCGCCGTCAAACTCGAGTGATATTCCTTTAACGCCGTCATCACTTCCGCCGTCTTCTTCGGGAATGTCGAAGGAAACGTTGACTGCTTTGATTGTCGGAATTGGTCTTGGAGGGTTAATTGTTCTTATTGGTGTTGGTATTTTTGTTTTCTTTTACAAGCGAAGGAAGCGGAAATTGGCTGAAGATGAATTAGTGTTGCCTACTAAAAGTATGATAATTTTCTACTAATTACTTATTATTTCTCTTATGATCCCTCTAAAGCCCCCGACGATTAACAGTTATTATTATATACTTCAATTTCATGTAGAAAATTAGAAAATTTAAACATTGAATTAAACTTATTTATGTTAAATCATATTAGCATTAATAATTTTGATTAATATAAAATGAATAATTTAAATTTTCATATTTATTATTTAGAAATATCATTAAGATTTTTTTATTTTCTTATTTGTTCTTTTAAAAAATACATTTAGTCTTGTCATCAAATGACCTGTTTAGCAGTTTAGCTTTTGCCTTTTGTATTTAGTTTATTAATATAGTTAATTTGTGGAGTATGTTATTTTGTTTTCTTTTGTTTGTTTTTACAGTTTTTCTATTTGTATATATTTTTCATCAAGAAGTTGTCGCATTGAAATGTAGTCTTTGATTGCTTTAAGAATTATTTTTTATTAGCATTGTGCGGTTAGGTGTACAAAATAATTGTGCAGACATTTGTTATGTTGTAATCACAAATATAATGGTCTGAATATTTACACTGTGAAGGAAGTTGAAGGTGGATATTTTAAATAAATTACATGAATATGATCAAGTGAGAAAATATAAACTATGGTTTCTAAAAAGGGAAATTTAGTGGATTCTACTTGTTTTACAATGTGAAATATGATCAAATTTGGAAAATTTTGGACATAGTATGAAGAGGTTGTTTTTGGATTTCATTGTGGGACTTGATTTTGTAGTGGCAACGGGCAATTAATGATTTTAGATGCTATGTTGCGTATATGCTTATCTAACAGTACCTTTTGTGGATGAGTATGTTAACAATGATATAGGGGTTTCTTGGGATTTTTATAAACTTGAAAAGATGAGTATTTCAGCATTTATACAGGGTTTTTTTGGGGATTTATGGACTTGATAAGATGAGTTGATATAGAAGTTGAGTTGGGGATATTTTTTGGAGTTGATATAGCATTGTTTAGATGGTATATCACATATGCAACTTTAGATATAAGTGACATTCTTTTGTAAATTAGTATCTCAACATTGATACAGAGGGGTTCCTTTGGATTTCCAAAACTTAAAGAAGTAAGGTTGGTGGGGTGCTATTAAATTTGGAAAATTCAGGAGATGAGTTGATTTAGGAGTTTGCATTGGGATTACTGCTTGACATAGTTGTTGAAAAGCAATCTTTTTAAATGGAATGCCCATGTGCCAATTTTAGAGATAAGTGATGTGCTTGTGTAGATTAGTATTTCAACATTGACATAGGGGTTTTCTTGTAGCTTTAGTTAATTTGAAGAAGTGAGGCTAGTGGGGTATGATAAAAATTTTTAAATTAAAGAGATGATGTGCTTAAGAAGTTGCGTGGGTTTTACATATATGATTTTGTTGTTGAAAAGATTTTTTTTTTATATGGTATGTTGCATATGCGAATTTTAGAGAAAAGTGACGTGGTTTTGTAGATTAGTATTTCAACATTGATAGATCCTCGGAGATATATATTTGAAGAAGCAAGGTAGGTAGGGTGCAATTAAATTTGCTAGATTAAGGATTTGTGTTATTGAAGTTGGTTTTGGATTTTTTTGTACTTGATGTCGCTGTTGTGTACAATCTTTTTAGATTTAGTGTTGTGTGTACTTTCCTATTTAAGCTAAGTAATGCAGGTTTGTTAAGCCGAAGAATGCAGTTTTGTTAAGTTTTCAACATTGATATGGGGTTTTGTGGACATTTTATAAAGTAATAGAAATGAGCAAGGTGGGGGGTGTAGTCAAATTTCTAACTTTAGGACACGAGTTGATCAAAATTGGGTCGGGAACTTTCTTGAGATTTGATTTTGTTGTTGCATAGCAATACTTTTAGAAGGTACGTAGCATGTTTGCCTATAGTATTAGAAGCTAAGTGACATGCTTTTGTAGATAAGTATTTGACAATTAATATAGTATCTCAATGCAATGCTAAAGGATTTATAATCTTATATGTAATTATAATATGAATATCATATTGTGTATCAAACATGCTTTATAATTGTTTTACAAGCTACGAGCAAAAAGGTGTGTCTCACCTACGTGAAGCTTGTTCTTAGGCTAGGTACCTTTTACATGCTCCAAAATCCTTCTACACCGCAGGGCACTCTTTTGAAATAAGAGACTAATTTTCAATATGATTAAAAAATTTCCTTATAAAATGAAACCTTTGTGAGTTAGGTGTTATAACAAGCAAAACTTTGCATTCTAATTTGTGATATGCAAAATAGGAGTTTTAGAAACCAATTATGAAGAGTTTGGTGTCATCTAGAGCGGAGTAAAAAATTGAGATCTTGCGGTAATGGTCACAATGATATGGTAACGATGTGATATAGGCGTCATACCACCAAGGCCAAATATCAGCCAAAATTATGATATATTCCTTTAACCAACCTAAAATACTTTTTTATTACACCTTCATGACTCAAGTAATATATTTGAAAACCTTTATGACTTGACTGATAGGTATGACTTGACTGATAGGATATGATATGACCTTGTTTTTGCACTATTATCTTGGAGTGCTTAAATCCATATCAATTTGTGTTCTTCGTTTGACACGAAATTTACAAACTAGTATCCACATTTTTAAGGTTAATTCGGTGCATGGCATCATTCTGAATTTTATGCTATTGTTTGCTTTTACAATTTATCTTTTAAAGCGTAACATTAAGGAATAATCGCTTAAAAGAAGGTTGTGACATTTGCTACCCACTCTCCAATATTGAGTGTAGAGAAAATGGTCTATTGTTGTGTTGCAATTTAATGAACAAAACATTGTGTGATGTCAAGTTTTTGCTTTACATGATGGGTTTATCGCTTTTCCTATTTTTTATTTTCATTTGTTCTTCCAAGCTCAAAAGATTGTTGATTATTTCCAGATAATCCTTCTGGTGGACAAGCCCAACATCACCAACACAATGGGCCCCAGTCTTTCAATGGTATGGTTTATCAGCAACCTAAATCAGATACTATACAGCCACCACAACCACAAGTTACTGTAGTGCCAATAACACCTTCAACAAGTGGCAGCTTGGGTTTAGAGTATCCAGCACAACCCCATGGGATGTCATTGCCCTCATTGCCAATAGCAAACGGTACATTTACATATGAGGAACTTGCTTTGGCAACGAATAATTTTTCAAGTGCCAATTTACTTGGTCAAGGGGGTTTTGGATATGTCCATAAAGGAGTCTTGCCTAATGGCAAAGAGATTGCAGTCAAGCAGTTGAAAACTGGAAGTGTGCAGGGGGAGCGTGAGTTTCAGGCTGAGGTTGATACAATTAGTCGTGTCCATCATAGGCATCTTGTTTCACTTGTTGGACATTGCATGTGTGGAGAACAACGAATGCTTGTGTATGAATTCATCGCGAACAAGACCTTGGAGTTCCATTTACATGGTAAGTTTATCTTTTGCATTTAAGTTCTCTACAACAATGCACAACAATTCCAAAGCCTTAATAACAACAATTTCTACTTGGCTAGACTGCAACATGAAAATAAGTTCTTTGAATTATGCAACTTTAAAATTATTCGTCTCAACATTTTGAGGCTTTGCCTTGCACCTATATCCTATATAGGTTGATCATATTGGATGTTTTTGACTTATTGTACGTGCTATGTGAAACAAGTAGAACTATGGTAACTTATGGAACAAGACTTAGTTCTCATGTTGACCAAGTAGAATATTTGCATCAGATAAAAGAACATACAGATCTTTAATTTTCAGTTATGTCAAATTAAAGTAAATAAAATGAACCAAGAAAACTCATGGACACTATGTGTTTCCAAAACAGTTATTAGGGACCAAAGAGACTCATAGCTCCCTTATGCTCAATATTAAACTTGGTTTAGACCCTATGAATTTTTTTAGGATTTAAGTGTGCGTGTATTAGCAGTTATCTAATGCTGCACTATCATGTTAAGGATGAATATTACATCTATATTATGTCAAGAGGACCATCAATCATGTATTACTAGGTAAGCGACAAAATGATAGAAATGAAAGCTGGAAAGAAAAAAGAGAATTCAAATGGATTAGCCGAGTACAGATGGAAATTATTTTTTTTCTCCAAACTTAATGTTTTCATAAAAGTGTAGAATATACAGTAGGTTTATGTTGTAACTGGTTATATTTGTTGTCTTTTGTTTATCATTTGCATTTTCGAAGAGTTTTTCCCTCTATTTTACAATTTTTGGCATTCTATCCGGCATTTTTTTTCAAAAAAAAAGTAGTCAACTGCAGCATCAAGGTATCATCAAATATCAGTTTTATCATTTCATGCAAGCTAGTTTATGTCAATTTATGTTAGCAGAGCAACAATACGAAATCTTTTGCATTCTTAAGATGTGTAGAAATTGTTATGGTGCACAACTGTTTTGAGTTGAATGGGGTTATTTGTTGTCCAAGGGTCAGTAATCTGAAAAATGCCGGCTCACATTTCAATAAATAACCCTCGTCCCATTTTTTGACGTTTTTTAATGGAGTATAGCATTTTGTAGGAGAAGGAAAACCTCCAATGAGTTGGGCAACGAGATTGAAAATTGCTGTGGGTGCTGCGAAAGGATTGGCATATCTTCATGAGGACTGTGAGTTTTCTGGTGCTCATATAGTCATTTGGAAGATTTTTAAAGATTTCGTAGGCCATCTGGTTGAAAAGAAATTGATTTTTGGCTAAAAAAAATTTGTATGCAGGTCATCCAAAAATCATTCATCGAGATATCAAGGCATCGAACATTCTGATTGATGATGAATTTGAAGCAAAGGTACAGAACTTTTTGCCAAGACCAACCATCTAGGCGTTTTGTCACTCAATATTTGATCTCACTGTCCAATTTCTAATGTTCACAGGTTGCTGACTTTGGATTGGCCAAGTATTCGTTTGACACAGATACTCATGTATCTACCAGGGTTATGGGAACTTTCGGGTAAGGTTAATAATTACTTTTTCAACCTTCCTTATGATGTCAATTTCATGGATGACAGATTCGTTGAGGTGATTTGCAGTTATCTAGCTCCCGAATATGCCTCTAGTGGGAAACTCACTGAGAAGTCTGATGTCTTTTCCTTTGGGGTCGTGCTTTTGGAATTGATTACAGGACGCAGACCTGTTGATAAAGCTCGTCCTTTTATGGATGATAGCATGGTTGAATGGGTGAGCATTCTTTCTTTAAAATTTGTATTTGGTAGATATCTCTAGTGCTCTGTATTTTGGGGTTACCAATGTGTCTTGCACTCGAATGCTGCTATCAAACTTTACCATAAATCTAGAATGTCCAAGTGCAACCATAAGTCTTCTCTCTTGAGTGGCCGAAGTCTAGAAATGTAAGGAACAGTAGATAAACTTCATATGTGGGTTACTGGTTTAATAGTTTTGATGACCTCAGTAGAGAACAAAGTGGAGTTTGATGTCAAATATGGATGATTAACGACACATTTAATGGTTTTGTGCTTTCTTTCTCTTTCTTTCTTACGTTATGCTATAATAATATAGTATTTTTAGATGTTATTAAAAGTTTCGGATGAACATACAATATTCTAATTCTAATAATGTTTACTTAGAGTTGCCGATAATTTGGGTTCTACTACAACATTGCATTACCTCAACGCCATAAATGGCTCCTACCAAGGCAAATAACAAAGATTGTTTCTAATTGACCTTTAATTGCATACATCAATTGCAAGATTGCAACTTAACATGATAAGAATTGCACATAATTTATTTGGCCATTGTGCATAAAGAGACTGTTTTCGACTGTCCATAATTTGGGAATGTGTAAAATTTTATTGCAGAGAAATTTACTCCATCTCATATTAAATGGAATGAATGATATATTTGATTAGGTTCGACTTGAAATTATTTCTTATGATGGGGTTAAAACTTAAAAGTCCATAATCCTACTTGCTAACTTCTCATCCTTTTTAATATTTAACCCTTCTGGTTTCTAGAGGCATTGTGGAAAAGTGATGTGGATATGTTTTACCTTAGTACTTAGATTCTTAGACAGCTGTGGGCAGTTAAACTGAAGAATATTGGTGAATGAGATAGTCTGGACTCTGGACGAGCCATTATAATGGACGAAAATGTCGTTTTGAGCTTGTTTCTTGACCAAGATGGATTCAAGGAATTTGTTTGAATGTTGTTATCCATGGTATTAGTGATGTTGTGTATGACTTCAGAATATATAAATTCTATGCTAATGAAATTCTAAAGCCTGTTGCAGTTTCCTTTGTGTTTTGTCTAACATTAGATGAATATTTTTGTTTTAACCTTTAATTCATCTGATGTCTATGTATATTTTTGGCACTAATCCATTTCTGAAATTTGGAAAAGTCCAGTCCTTATAATAAAATTTATGCTTTGTTGCTTATGTTATATTCCCTCTTATTCTAATCAAATGTCTCATTTGTCATTTCCTCTTTTGGCATATCTACATCAAATGTCTCATTTATTTATTTGGCAATATTTTTCCTATACTTATGCCCTCATGTTCATGGGATTCAACTATCTTTGTCCGGCCAAATTTGCTTCAAGTACATTTGGTGAGCAAATTTAGAAAAGTGGTAAAAGGTTTAATTTATGAGAAAGTAGAAGAAATTTGTGGATGAAATTAAAAAAATATCTTAAATTTGTGGATGAAAATTAAATGAAGAGTGTGAGTTATGGCTAAAAATAGAAATTGAGCAAATTTAGTGAGTTAGTAAAATGAAAAATAGAACAAATTTCATGGGAAAGGAGTACACAATTGCCATTAAATTATCACCTCTTTCCTTAAGCAGTCCTCCCATGTGGTTCCACGCACTGTATAAAAAACAAGCTCACATCACATTGCATCGGCCGTGTTGTAAAGGTATGAAAAAACGCGTTTTGGGCCATATCAAGGGATATCTTATGGTTTCAAACGATATATAGACGTCAAGATAGCCGCATCACTCTCATTTTCGCATCGCCGTTTTGTTATTGCGATCACAGTTGTTTACCGCATTTTTACACTATGATTCCATGTGGTCCCTCCCCTTTTTCTTATAATAGGTGGAATAGGAAGGCATATTTCTAGCAACTCAGCAAAATGTTTCCTTCTTTGATTTCAAGTGCCATAGCCATACAGATATTGACAAACTGGTTATTTCATGTTGAATTTCAGGCAAGGCCATTACTAACTCAAGCCCTAGAAGGTCGGAGTTTCAATGAACTTGTGGATCCCAGACTAGAGGAATATAATTCCGCTGAGATGGCTCAAATGGTTGCTTGTGCTGCAGTATGTGTTCGTAGCTCCGCAAGGAGGCGGCCGCAAATGAGTCAGGTAAATTTACTGGAATCAAGAATATATTTGCTCTCTATTACTTTGAAATGGATATTTTGATTGGAATATTCAACTCTATGGAAGTACATGAACTTGAGAAACTGCATCTCTCAACTATATTCTCCATTTCCTTCAGGTGGTTAGAGCCCTGGAAGGGAACTTGTCGGCTGAGAATCTGGTGAAAGAAATCGGACCTGATAACAGAACATTTCACGGAAGTTCAGATTACGACTCCAGTGCTCAATACAAAGAGAATTTAAAGAAATTCAGGAAACTAGCTCTTGAAAGTCAAGAACAAAGTACTGGTGAGTACAGTGTATTCACCAATGAACATGGTGTGCCCCCGTCAACCTCGAGTACTGAAAATCAACCTGATGATACACAAGAGATTGAAACCGGGAAATCCAAATCAGGCACGAAAGATGCCCGAGAAATCCCTGTTGAATGAATAGATTAACATTTGGATTTGATTAGCGTAAGTTTAACTCATTCTTTAAATGCTCTATTTGAGTAATATTGGTATTTACTATTTAGTAGAGTTAGTGTACAGAGAAGTTTTTGTTGATCTTATTTCTGCTATTTTTAGCAATGGTCATTGTATATGTTGAGATACATCATACATGAGCTTGTGACTAAATAGTGTATTATCCCCTATATATTTTTTTTGTCTTTTTTTATTGACTTAACCCTCCTTGTGTAAATGAATTGTTCTATCCAGTTTTGACATGATTATAAATTGCTTGTAGATTTGTAACTGCTATTTTGGCCTGCTATTTCTCTAGCTTATTTTCTATATATTGAGTTTGTATAGTAAATGACTTTTTACATAAGTGAAAAGCTAGCTTTTAAATTAAAATCAAACAGCTATTAAAGTTGTTATGAATAGTTTTTTCCATCAATTTTTTTTTTTGGCTTTTTTTCACTTTTCTCTCTTAATAGCCATAATTAGCAATTACTATCTTCATTCTTTAAAGTTGTTTTTATTTGTCATTTTAAGACGTTTTATTTCTTATTATCATAAAAGAAAATTTACATAATAAATTTTGGTTACTCCATGATTTAAATTGTTCATTTTCATTTTAATAGTTTATTAAATCTTATAGTTTTTGTATATTTTCTAGTTACTTGATTTTAACATTTTTATATTGCTTATGATCCTTAAATATTTCCATTAACTTTGTTCTAAAAAAATGGAAAATTTCACATGGTAATATCGAACTTTCATGAAACGCTAGTGGTAGCACTTTTATAAAATCTTTCCACATGGTAGCATCAAGTTTATGCCTTATCTAACTGTCGTAGCATTTTCCGTTAAATTCTTGTCAATTCCGCTTAATTCACCATTTTGACGTTTCTACGTTGTTTTTATAATTTGCTCTAAATCATTTTTATGCTCTCAATTGTTTAATTAACCATTTTGACGTTTAATTCATCATCGCTCTCAAATATTTTGGGGCAAATTATAAAGATAACAACCAACACTTAATAAGGGTAAAAACCTCAAAATGGTAAATTAAACAAAAATTGATAAGAATTTAACGGAAAATTCTACGACATTTTGATAAGACATAAACTGGATGCTACCATGTGGAAAAATCTTACAAAAGTGTTACCACTGGTGTTTCATGAAAGTTCGATTCTACCATGTGAAATATCCCTAAAAAAATTAACAGTTCGTCTTGTATGAAACTGTCTCACAATGAAATGACCTCAAAACAAGAAGTACATAACTTAAAATTTTCTATTATTAGGCTATTTAACTAAAATATGAGACATATCTCACGGTAAGACCGTCTTATAGAAAAATTTGTAAAAAATTAATAATTGTGGTCCTTTTATTTTCTCTACTAACTTTATGTGTCCTCTCTTTTTTTCCATTTATTTTATTATCCAAAAAAATAGGAGTAATATATCTATTATTTAAAACATTTAATTTTCCTTAATTATCACGAACATTCCCTATGATATAATCAATAAAGACAAAGTGAGTAACTTTTACACATCTCAATAATAATTGGCTTAAACAATTAAAGATATAATTGTCAATACTTTCAGCTACTCATATTAAGCTAGACCCCTACACCCATCAAGGCATCAATATATGCTCACTAGTTCCATCTTCCATGTGTTGAATGTTGATATACATATAATGATATATTCCGTTCCATGTGATTTTTAGCAATCAAGCAATATTTTGTTCAAGCCTTCTCTTAAATCTTAGTTCTTATCATTTCTTTTTACTATCTAATAGAAGTTCTTTTTTTCTCCCTTTATTCTAGCTCTTTCTCTTTTTTTCTTCCTTCCTTTATCTATAACAATAATAATGGATTTGTCCAACACATCCAACCTTTCAAAAACAGAAGAATCCCTAACACAACAACAAAACACCCTCCCAAATGAATTATGGTACAATGATATTCCATTGCACTTCTACCATGGCTTTTGGGCTCCACATCTAGAACGCATACAATCCTTCATAAACCATTTTCAAGCTCAAAACACTGATATTATCACTACCAGTTTCAGAAAAGTAGGCACAACTTGGCTCAAATCTTTGGTTTTCACCATTTCCAATCGAACAATTCATCCTCCTTCGAACAATTCATCCTCCTTCGAACAATCATCCCTTACTTACCCACAATCCTCATAAATTAGTCCCTCAATTTAAATCCAATATCTATGCCAAATCAAAAAACCCAGATCTTAATACCATCAAATCTCCAAGAATCTTTGGTACCCATGTTCCATTTCCTTCATTACCCGATTCAATTAAGCAATCTAAATGTAAAATCATTTACATTTTTAGAAACCCATTTGATACTTTTGTATCTTCATGGATGTTTTATCCAAACATGGATGATCATAAATCGATTAAATCCCACATGATTGGTGAATTTTTTGATAGGTTTTGTGAAGGGAGAATTCCATTTGGGCCTTTTCCGGAGCATGTATTGGGGTATTGGAAGGCAAGTGTTGAACAGCCAGAGAAAGTGTTGTTTATTAGGTATGAAGATTTGAAGGTTGATCCTAAACCTCAGTTGACAAAAATGGCGGAATTTTTAGGATGCCCATTTACAAAAGAAGAGGAAGGAGGTTTGATTGATGATATTGTGGAGTTGTGTAGTTTTAAGAAGCTTAAAGAGGTTGCAATTAAGAATGTGGATGGTAGAGTTCATCCTACAATTCAGAATGAATTGTTCTTCCGTAAAGGGGAAGTTGGAGATTGGGTTAATTATTTGACTCCATTAATGGCGGATAAACTTAGGAAGATCATGGAAGAAAAGTTTTGCGGTTCTGGATTGATGTACTAAAAATGAAGTGCAAAATCTCGAATACAGTTGATGGTGTACTCCCTCCTATTCAGGTGAAATGTCTCGTTTCCTTATTTGGTCAAGTCACCTTAAATGTCTCATTTTTATTTTTGGCATGGATTTTTGATTATTATACCCTTAATACTTTATCCTATTTTTAATTATACCCTTTATTACCCTTACTAATTTTCCCTCCTTATAATTAATGAACATAATTTAATCCTAATTAATCCCACCCATTTACACTCCCTCCCTTTATAAACCTAAAACCCTACCTATTCCCCATTCCTATTCTGCCGTTTTCTCTTAATCTTGGGTTGAAAGCCTCACCTTCTTCTTCATCGTCTTTCTTGTTCTTCTCTGAAAACCCTAAATCTGGGTTGAAGTTTCACCTTATTCCTTTATTTCTTTCGTGTTGTTGTCATGGCAAACTCCAGTTCGCCTTTTAAATCCCCCTGAAGAATTCTAACTCGACAATCGACTCACCCATGAAAAACCCTAACTCGCGTACTTTTTTACTTCTGAGAATCCCCAAATCTCCTTACAAATCGCCTTCTAAGATAGAGTTTAAGGGGTTCGATGATGGAAACCCTAGATCTAGACTGAAATCGTTTGAGGAAGAGTGTTATGATTACAATGATGATTCAACTTCTGTTGAGACTGATCCTAAGTGGGGAAGAGAACTTGACTCTAAAGTTGAACCCATTTACACACCTGAGCCTGATATGTATCCTGATCGTGAATATTCTTCCATTGATGCTGTTTTTTTGAATACTGATTGTGAAGAAGATTGGCTTGATAAGCTTGGTCCTTTTTCAAGTGAGTTTCTGTTTGTGTTGGTGCATGTTCATTTTGACTGATGATGATTTTTAAGTTAAACGTTTTTTTATGCATTTAATTTCATTGCTCTGTGATCTGAAAGTGAGCAGTTTTAGCCACCAAAAATCGAACAAAGGGGGTTTGGATTGTTTTCCAACGTTTAATGCACAAAGATGTTGATTTTGTACTCAATGATTTCAAAAAACAAAAAAATTTACCTGAGAGTTCTAAAACGACTAATTTTTTCATTAATGTATATTTGAATAAAAATGTTTCATTGAAAACAACATAAAATGTTTGTTGTTTGCATCTGAAACATCTCATGTTAAAGATCCCAAAAATATGTCCAAATTCAAAAGGAATTTACATTTCAAACATGTAGCTGTGCTGGTTATGGTTGTGTTGGCTGATCTTCTGTGCTGTTGTTGCTTTCCTCTGTGTCCCAAAAAATGTTGTTGGTTGCTGATCTTCTGTGATGGCCTTAAATTTTTCTTCATCAAATTTTATTTTGTTTGATGCTTCTTTCCCCAATCTCTTGCTGTTGAGGTTAATGACTGTGGTGTTGTTTGTCATCTGCTTCTTGACATCATTCCACAATCGTATAATTGTTTTCCTACAAACCTCAAACTCAATCGCAAGTGCGTTGATTGTGCCTTGCGCTGGTTTGCCCTTCTTATTTAATGCAGACAGTAGCTTCTGCATTATGCGTTCTCTTTGTTGTGTAGTTAAGTTTTTTGTAGGAGCCATTGTTTTAGATGATTGTGTAATAAATGACCATTGTCATTGTCTATTTATGCTTTCTATTTTGTAATGTTATGATTGATTTTTTCTTCTTGTTGTACATTTCATTTTTGGCGCCACACTTTCTGTTTTCTCAATTTATGCTGTGTGCTTTGGGAATTTTCTTGAATTCTTGGTGGCAGTTTCTGATTATGTAATCAATTTCTTCTTTTTGGACATTTTAATTTTGGGTTTCAAAATAATTTGACTACTGTGATGATATTTTCCATTTTGAAAAATTGGTTGTTTATAAATTGGAGGCTATTTAACAAATTATTAATGCATCTTTTGGGTAATTTGGAAAATCAGAAGTCAATTATCGCAAAAAAATTCGCACTCACATGATCAGTAACGACTGCAACTACACCGAAGCTGTTGAAGAATTGAGAATGCTCTCGGAGATACCGTAATTGATGAATTTAATTTTTAGTACTCTTGAGAAATTTATGTAATTTCCAAAACTTATTGTAAACGTAGGACTTAATTATGTAATTTAGGACTTAATTAAATTATCGATGTAATTGTGGCGCAAAAAATTTCAAACTTTTGGTGCCAAAAAAAATTAGCTTTTAAATTGGTGGGAATCATTAATTCCTTAATCTTTACAATTAAAAATCCATAATACTACTCTCTCTCTTCCCTTAGAGTCCCATTTTGACTTTTCTTAAAATCCGTGAAAAGTCAAATAGGACATTTCACCTGAATAGGAGGGAGTATGTTTTACAAAATGGTAAATTTAAAAATCTTTATGATAACTTTTTTTTTATTAACACATTTTTTAGCATTTAACCTCTAAAATCAATTACCATTGAAACATCACCTCTTTTGAAAGACCGTTTTTATAAAAGACAGCTCTCCAGGCCCAAGCCCAACAATTAAAAAAAAATTTAAAACTTAACGCATGCGTTTGATCCTATTTTGAGTTGGAGTTATAATATTATAACTTATTAAAATTGATTTTATAACCTATTACAGTTAAAATTTAACCTACTTGAAAATACCAACTTTAATAAAATATAGTACCAACTCCAATAGGATATAAAATCTTTCATAGATTATAACACCAACTCTAAACATCTTTACACAACACTAATATTTTTGGTAGTAATTTTGTAAGGGATAATAGACCGACCCATTTGAGATGCTATAAAGACAGTCTTAAATAAAAATTTAACAATAATATTTTAAGGTAAATGATCCTAAAGTTAATATTATTCTTTATTAATCAAAATTAAAATTATTATAAAAAAATCATAAAAAATTAAATAATTTTGAATAATTTCACTTATAAACAATCTCTAAGAAAAATAATAAATCGTACTCCCTCCAATTTACAATAAACATGTCACTTGGTTTTCATCATTGTTCAAAGTATCCTCAAAATGTGTTTTATTTTTGAAAAAAATAGGTATCTTAACTTAAATTAAAACACATATTGAATCACCTACGATCAATTTTGAGAAACCCAATGGATTTAACTAAAAAATAGGATTTGAAACCCAAATGACAATTTTGCATGAATCATGCATCCAAATGGACGATACATAGAGAATTACAAAATACAATGAGAAAAGAATGAAAAAAGGATAAAATTGAATTACGCTTTGAGAGTATTAATTTTCAAAGATTTACCCTTCTAAAGTCACGGATACACCATAATGGACTCATTTTCATGGTAATTAAGCATAGAACCCGAAACGGCTTAAACTACCGTCTCCGACCTGCTAAATTTAATCAAAGGCCCAATCGGCTTTGGTGCCAACAGAAGTTCCAGCTGTGACTAAACTTTACCTTCTACCCCTAGACCAAAGGCTTATAGTTGTTTGACGCACTTTTCATTCTTTCTTTATTGCCCACGTACTGTAAATTAGAAAATTTCGATGACAAGTTCAGTAAATATTGGATTGAGGTCAAATAAAACTTGGACATTATTTGTATTCTCCGAATATGGTTCGCCAAATTAGCCATACAAAAATCAATTTCTTTCATGATTTGTTACTTTCAATTACATATCACGAAACATGAGTATATTTCGGATTGTGTTCTCTGAATATGATTCTCCACAATAGAAGCTCCATAAACAGAATTAGTGGTAGAAAACCATACTTGCCCGTTTAGTTACTTTCAAACAACACCGAACCTGTTACAGAAATATAATTCGGATTATGTGTTTTCCGAATCTCCACATTAGAAACTTTAAAAGAATTAGACGTAGAGAACCAAATATTTCCCGATTAGTTACATTAATGTAATACACATCCTAAGACAAATATAATACGAGAAATATCACAGATAAATGTTTCATTTAATATTAGAAGATTAATAAACATAATGGTCGTACAAAACTAAAGCTTTTCCAATTAGTTACTTTCAATCAATGCACAATTATGATCCATGCTTTGTCTGACAGTAAATGCTTAGTATAAGAATTCCCAACGCACGCAAGTACAACCGATGTTACAAAATGATTAAAGGAAGTAGATTAAGAGGTTTCAGACATCCAAGGAAGGATAAAGCAGCATAAGCTCTCAAATCTGCGCAGACAAAAGCTCTTAGGCGGCCACTGCGAATGTTTTGAGAAACAAGCCTTAAAATTTATCATCATCAACCTCTTCTTAATACAATTGAAGAAAAAGAATGAAAACAATCAAAAATCAACTTTAAATTCGCTGGAATCCGGCAAAACAAAAAACCATTTTGCAAAATTAAAACAAAAAGTTTGGGATTTGACTTGATTGTAAATAGAAAAGGTCTCAGACATCCAAGGAAGGATAAAGCAGCACAAGCTCTCAAGTCTGCGCAGACGAAAGCTCTCAGGCGGCCACTGCGAATGTTTTGAGAAACAAGCCTTAGAATTTATCATCATAGACCTCATTTGTAAAAAAGAAATTAATTTTATCATCAAATCAGTAATTTAAAATTATAAAAATCATTTCAAAATCAATTGAATGTCAGTAAGGAATGCCTCAGAAAGAGAGTCTATCATCAGAATTGATTATATCAGACGGTAATTCCAACTTGTAAAATAATTTCATCACTGGCTTTGAATTATAATAATGTATTTGATATATATAGAATGTAATCGCAAAAAAACGGCTCCGTTTAATCATAGAAAAATGAGATTAACGGGTTCCTATCAAATGCGAAACATAATGAGATTTAATATTGGTACCAATCATAGCATCGCAAATCAAAGCCTTATTATTCGGCTATTAGCGACGTGGCATCGGACCGTCAATTTGAAACCCTAATATTGGTAAAGAACAAACAATAAAATAATCTAAAACTCGTGAAACCCTAATTTTTATTTCAAAATCAAGAAACCATGAATATAATCCGAAAACCCTCAGAGACCCGTTCAAAATCACACACACAGTAAAGAGGACAGAGATAGATCGAAAGAACGAAACAATACCGGGATCGTTGAGAAAATCAGGCACAAAGGAATCCGACCAATCAGTCTGCTGAAATCAGATCCTACAAAGAGGAGATGATACATCAGACGGTGGAGATTGGTATAGGATTACCAATGAGCAGGAAGATTCAACGGCGGTAACGATAAGTTCAGAGATCTAACCATGCGACCTAATTACTGCTTTTTTGAGTCAGACGGCACTTCCTATATGGGAATTCTTCTTCATTGGGAGAAAAGTTGAAGAGATTGAACATATAATTTGATTCAAAACCATTAGATTGATAAGAATTGGAAATTATCAAACCCTTATCCTAGAAAGATAAAACCCTAAAATGAAGCTTGAAAAATGAATGAGACAGTTTAGAGGAAGAGGAAGAATTTAAATAGTAGGAGGTTGAGGGTTTCAGAAACCCTAATTGTAGGGGATTGGGCTTTTATTGGGCCTTATTGCGCCTTGATTAGGCAACGTTGTTATAGGCTTATTGCTGGTTGTCCGTGTTTTTATTAAAGAGGTCCTTCTAAAAGATCGTCCCTTGATACTTATAATATGCGATAAATTATTTAACAGCTACTCTTAGATGAGACGGCCTCATAATGTGATCGTCAATTTAGACTTGATCAATTCGCGCGTATAACAACCTGGCCATTTTTTTTTTTTCTTGGCATTTTTCAATTTTTTGAATTTAAAGGTATCAATTTTCAAAATTGATATCTTTAACTTTAAGGTCAAAATTGATAAATGCCCAGAAATTTAAAATATTGTTACACGCGCGTGAAATGAGCTGACCCCCACTTCGTCTTAACCTGCGACGGTCTTGTCCAGTTTTTGTGATTATTTAATTCATATATGAAACGCATAACTAAATAAGACTGTTTTATATAATATTTTGGTAATCCTGAGATTTTGGATTTTTCATTTGATAACCAAAACTTTAAAAAAATCCACACAGTAACCCTAAAGTTTACGTAATTGTTCCACTCTAACCTTTTTGCACATAAAACGTTAGCAAACGTTTATTTCGAAGCTTTAAGGCTGCAGTACGCCTATTTATACGACTCACTATTTCAAATGCCATCAGTTTCAGCCTTTTTTCCCCAAAACATAAACCCCGACTCTATCATCTTCCATCTAAATTATATTTTTTCCCTCAAATCCAAAGCAAATCCAAAGATGGTAGAATTAGAATTTATATTTTGGGGGAAAAGGTTGAAACTAATGGCATTTGAGATGGTAAGTCGCATAAATAGGCGTACAACAGCCTTAAAGCTTTGAAATTAACGATTGCTAACATTTTATGCGCAAACAGGTAATGGCAGAAGAATTTGGTAAACCTCAGGGTTACCGCGTGGATTTTTTTAAAAGTTTTGGTTACCACGTGGAAAACCTAAAATCTCAGGATTACCACATGGAATTCCCAAAGTTTTTTTTTCTCTATTTTAATTTTAACCAATTAATTATTTTTTAACTTACATTGAAGATTTTTTAGCCTACTTTTAATAAAACAAAATAATACTAATATTGAAATTTAAAATTTTTAAATTTATTTAAAAGGTATTTTCATTTATACTTCGTATCATTTTGTAATGTTCAAATAAAAACTCAATAATCATGTGTATATGATTTTTTTACAAGTTTTGTGTATTTAAGGGTTTGTTAGAAATGGGTTTATCGACAACCCGTTTTATATGAGACCGTCTTACGGTGAGACGACTTCAAAACAAAAGGCTCATAAGCTAAATGTTTCTGGGCTATTTAACCCAAGTATGAGACATGTCTTACGGTGAGACCGTCTCATACAAAAATTTGTGTTATTGATTTAGTCTATTATTATTTGTCCTTTTACATGTTTTGGATCAAAGCATTACACATGATATTTCCTCCATTTCAAAATAGATGCAACATTAGAGAATATTACACTATTTATTTATTATTTTTAATTTATGATTAATTTTTATTATTCTATTTTTTAAATGATATTATTTTTATATAATTTTTGAATGATCACTTATAATGCTTAGGTAATAACTTACAATTGTAAGGTGATCACTTATAATCAGGGGCAAAGCAAAGATTTCGGTGACCCTATTTATTTTTACAATGTCTTTCAAAATGGAACCTCCTTCATTATATAAAAAGATAATTTTTTTTTTGGCTTCTTGAAAAATAATTCAAGACAAAATATATTATAACATTATATTTAGAACCGAGCCTGAATAGCACTATTAATTATTGGAGGTCCTTTATTTCCAGGGGCCTTAAGCGGTCAACTACTCGACTTGTGCTCAGAATAGACATTGCCTACACAAATTCTCGTGAGAGACGGTTTCTTTGAGAGAGACCATCTCTAATTGCGTAGGCCCATTATATATTTTTTAAAATATTATAAGTAGACATTAAGAATGATGTAAGTAGACATTTAAGATATTAAAAGTAGACATTAAGGATAATGTAAGTAGGCATTAAGAATACGACAAGTAGACATTAATTTTTAATAGGCTGGGTTTGAGATATATTTATCAAAAAGACAGTCTCTGAACAAACTAGCTGCATAATCTTAAAAGTGATCACATATAATTTTAAAGTAATCACTTAAAATCATTGAGTTAGAAAAATACAATTATTGTATGAGCCCATCAAATATTTAAAATAATCTTATACAAGACTTGTTGGGTTGATAATGTTGAAGTGTTTGGGCCGTACATTTAGGGCTTTTAAAATCAAGATTAAGCATCTATAGGCCTTTATAGGTCGACCATGCTAGACAATTGAATCCAGGCACGAAAGTCCTTGGGCCCATCTGCTTAGCTGCGCTAGTTTGTGAATTGATTATTTAACTCACCACCACACCACATAGTCATAGGCTCATAAATTTCAGTTATTAGTATAGTATACTGGTATGGAATCTCGTGTAATGTATGAATTTTTAACTTGTTAAGTTATATATAAATTTAATTTAAATAATTTAAAAAGTTTGCAATTACATTCAATTACTTTGTTTGTTTGGTAACTGCAGTTCTCCCTTTTATATTTGAGCTTTTTAGAGAAGTAAATCTATTAAAAAAAACAAAGGATAATATATATTATATTACTAAAAGAAACTTGAAGTATCCAAATTATAGGCAGAATTATTTAATTGATGAGATTGTAAGTAATAAACCTAAATTTCAAGTGTTTATATACTTCAGTGAACGGTCGATAAAAATGTCAGTTTATTAATAGCTTAAATTATGTCAAACATAATGTGTTTATTTCTTATTTATTGTTAATATAGTTAATTAGACTTAATAATAATATTGTGCAATTATTCTTGTCTGCTAAAATTGCGCAATAACAATCAATTTGTACTTAAAATTTTCATAAAATAAATAAGAAAAATATACTCTTTTGTTTAAGAAAAGTATTTTTAATAAATAAGTAACTTTGGATAACAATACAACTTACTAAAATATTTACTAATTTAACTCTAAAATTATACTAAAAATTATTTTTGAAGGTCTCTTCCATTATACTAAAAATATACTCATGAAATTAAGCTTATTTTCAGTCAATTTGTTTTATAATTTATTTGATTTTAAATTTAACTTATTAAAACATTATTTACTAAACTAAATTAATATGTTTTTTAAAAATTATTCCTTACTTACATATAAAATGTTTTATTGAAACAATTAAACTCTTCAAAATTCCTATTTAATTAATTAACTATAATAATATATGTTTTTCTTAAATGCATATTAATTATAATAAATTAATAATTATTAATTTTTCTTTAAATGCAGAATTGTAATTGGAAAAAGAATTTAATATTGGTTTATATAAAAGGATTAGTCATACTTATGGTAATAATTGACACATTATGATTGACTGATTTTAAATATTAGTTTATTTGTTTCTATTTTTACTTTTGTGGTTCAATATTATAAATGGATATGATTACATTGTGTAAATATTTAATTGATATAATTATTAATTATTTCCTTAATTAAAGAATTAGAATGTAGACATCTGTAATCCAATCAAAAAATGACAAATGACACAACCATCTTAAGTGCGCCACTTGTTATTATACATCAAAATTAATAGATTGTATGATGTTACAACTTATATTTAATTTTATTTTTCAAAGAAAGTTTGCCAAATGAAATTAAATCTTTTGTAAAATAATGTTAATTGGCAAAAGCTTTTAAGAGCTGTCATTTGTCATTTTACGGTGTTTTTAATAGTATTATGACTTTTTTTGAATAAATAATATTTATGACTTTATGCCATGTAATGATTTAAATTTTGTAAAATAATGACATTTGACAAAGCTCTTAAGAGCTGCCATTTGACATTTTGCAACTCTTTTAATTGTATTTATGTCATGTAAAGATTTAAATCATGTGAAATAATGATATTTGGCAAAGCTCTTAAGAGTTGCCGTTGTCATTTTACAATTCTTTAAATAGCATTTATGATTTATGATGCCATGTGATGATTTAATTCCCGTAAAATAATGACATATGACAAACATTTGGCAAAACTCTTAAGAACTGCCATGTAACACCTCTAATTTTTGTAAATATAAAATAATATATACAATAAGACGTAAATAATATCTCGTAACAGCGGAAAGTAAAAATAGAGTGTCCGCCGAGGCATCAAAACAAACATTTAAAACTAATTATTTAAATGCACACATGACGTATGATCTATGCCCCCCACACTCACGCATTAAACACATCAAAGAAATTGTCATTATCTGTGGAAAACAAAAACACAAAACATGAGCCACAACTCAGTGAATAGTTACTTTAACGTGTCAAAACTTTAAAATAATATTTTTTTACTGTTATTTGAAATCCATAAAATCATAAAGTATTTATATATTTAATATAAATCAAAATATACTCATATAGTATAAAACACTTAAATTGTTACACTTTTTTTTTAAAAAAAAAACTCATAGTTTGTCATATGGGTTTACTAGACTCCTCTTGCAATTGAATTTTATTTTAGTGAAGACTTGACTTGAGATCTAATCTCATACTCAGCTCTGTTTTTTTTTTCTCTACTTTAAATTTGTCTTTTTTAAGAGAAAGAAATTTAAATTAGATTTTTGAAGTATATATAGAAGATAAAATATATTCATATGAGATCTTGTTAGATTTGTCTTGATGTAAAATATTTTATTATATGATTTTAATAATTTTTTATAATGCGTACTTAGAGATATTAAGGCGTAAAATTTGCTAAAAAATACGTGCAAAAGGTAAGGTGGACAAACAAAAAGAGACGGAGTTAGTATACAATACTAATATACAACATTTACTCTTTTAATACAGAATAAAAATACAAAAAATTAACTTGATACGGTCATCAAGACTTAAACTATGGTTGTCAAGTATTATCCATGAATTAATTTGATCAATGATAAAGACCATCTCATGCAAGCAAGTTGAGCATAAATTACATAGAAGATCATCCACATTCACAATAAATGTATTAATACCTTTCAACTTGGAAAAAGTCTACGTAAAGGCCTAACGGGGCCAAGGGGATCTAATACAATGTCAAAGGCCATTTTAATTTTTTAAGCCGGCTAAATTTATAGCTTATCTTAGTTAGAGAGTAAAATTTCATATTTTTTTTTAAATAAAAAGAGGGGAGAGATTAGTCAAAAATAATTTAATCTAGCTCTAATCTTCGTTAACCTCTTATCCATCTCAATCTGTCAAGAATCCAACTCACCCAAATGCTTAGGCTGATGGTTAAGGCTCTATGAACGATATGCTATATACTCTAACGCGCCTCATCATACGAGAGCCCTTTGTATTAGAAATGTGGATGCAGTATAAGCTCTCCTCATACCTAATGCGAAATATTTCTCTTGAATTTAAGGGGTGGTTGAGTTTCGAACCGGTGACCTCTTGTCACGTTTGCTTTTGATATCATATCAAAACTCCTATTCAATAAAAAACTTAAACTAATAGTCAAAGCTTAAAATATGTTATATACTTTAATACAATCACTAAAAACAAAAGAAAATGTCAACGCATCTGAAAAAGATTCACTTCTATTAATAGACCAGCTAAAGACTCAAACTATAAAGCATAGTACCGTGCCACAGGAAAATATATAATCTTATATTCCCTCCGTCTGGCCAATAATAAAATTAAATTAAAGGTGGGCCGTTCATTGAAATTGGCTTCCATTATGAAACCATGCCGCATATATTAGCAAGTTGCTAAACAAATACTAATAACAATATGTTAATTAATTTTATTTTAATTGATAGTAATATAATCCCACTTAATATATCATAATTAGTTATATGTATTTCGAAATGAAATTAGAAATACTCTCTCCATTGTTCTTCCCGTTCAGAATATTTTTAATTTTGGAGAGAGAAATTTAATTAAAATTTTTAAGATATATATATAATGATAAAATATATTCATATGAGCTCTCGTTATATTCGTCTTAAAGTATATTTTTTTATTATATATTTTTTAAAATTTTTTATAATATATATTTGGAGATATTAAGTGAGACCGTGGGATCTACACTCGATCGAGGGTGTAGTGAATAGTGATGGCTTCATACTTCACTCACGTGCTTAATTCCTTTCTTAGTTGGGGTGTTAGTAGGTCAAAGTAACGATTCAATTAAAATTTTTAGCAATTTATTGTTTTTATTCCACATAGTTTGCGGTATTACCTCTTTTGAACATTACTCTGGTCCTTTTTAAGATTACACATAATTCGATTTGGTTTGGGCTGATCCTAAAATCAGACTAAACTAAAGATTTCGGATCGAACTATTTACATTATCAGATCGGATCGCACCAAATCTTTCTACAACGGTCTGGTCTATAATTTTTTATTTTTATTTTTTCAAATTAATATGTATGTTTATGCAAATATTTTGCACCTACAGTCATCAAATATAATAATTTGTAATTACTTAATTGCATCAACATCATTCAAATATATATTAAAATATTACAATAAAAAATAACTTCAATTCGAAATGTCTAGGTAGCGACCTATTATGTTATGTTAAAGAACTATGATTTTCAATCATAATACGGTTACGGTCTGATGTGGTCTGAAAAATAAAAAATCGGATCAAACTGTTAATCGGAATTTTTTTTGCTACCAGACGGAACACCAGACCAAATGCTAAAACTACGTTTTGGTTTACGAATAAAACCAAACTTTGCTTAGCACTAGTCCTTTTGAATAATCATCAAAGACAGATTGAATTGTTATTATAAAAAGGTAGATATTTGCCATAAATATAGAGAAATATTAAATTGAGTGGATAATATTATAAGAAAATTAAAATAAACGAATGAAATTAAAAAAAAGGTGGGTCTATTTCTAAAAATAAAAATAATGCAAATAAAAAGAACAGTTCAAAATAACAATTAATGTTAAATAAGAAAGATAGAGACAATCCAAAACAATGGATTAAAGCTATTTTTTACAAACAATAATACATTATAGGTACAAGAATTCGGATAAAAAATATCAATAAGAAACAATGTTAAATATGATGAAACATATATATAATTAAAGCAATTTATACAACGAGACTCACGAGAAAACTAATATAGCAATTTAAATCAATAAAATCAAAGCAAATAAATAAAAATAATAGAGTATATAATATATCATTAGAATAATGCAGTCCAGCGACAGGATCAAGTTCAACAGGAGAATTCAAATAACGCCCTGCAGTAGAATACCGTCCTGCAACAAGACTCAAAGCAGGACTTGGACCCTGGTTATGAGTTAAAACGTCCTGTTGAACATTCCAGACATCCAAGAGAGGTTCAGCAGGAAGATCACACCAATGCCATCCTCACCAGCCTGCGTCAAGACACTAAAACCACCCTGCAGCGACAGAAGCAAACTACTACCATCCTGAAGCTGAATCAAAGCAAACACCAAATTGAAAGGGCTGAAGCAAGCAACAAAGGACGAGCAGGGGAAGCAGCTTTAGCAGACATAACAACTTTAGAAGGAAGCCTAGAGGCTTTCAAGATCCATGGCCCGTTCGAAGCCCAGTCCTACTTAATAAACCCAGGATAGACGATACTTAGTTTATCTTGTAATCCAGTTATGTCGTTTATATGGAGACATCAACTAAATTTGCTTAGGTGGATCCTTACATACGTGTTTGTTAATAAAGCCTTAGAAGGCACGTGCATTTGGGGTCATGAGTTCTATATATACCCATAGGCTCCCCCTTGTATCAAACACATTATTCTGTTTTCTGATTTTATGAGAAGTATTTTTCTTCATTTGTGAATTGTGATCACAAGCGAATTAGAAGGTTCTAATTCTATCGTTCTAATTCTATCCTATGTTCCTTGACGTGTGAGTGAAGCATTCAAGAAACATAGCAAGATTCCATTATTGGATTGGTGAGTGAAGCCATTTCAAGGGTGAGAGGTTTGAAGCCCAATCAGTGAGTGAAATTGAGCGGGTTTACATCAAGATCAGTCCCTATACTGATCATATCCGTGTGTTTTTGAATCAAGAATTGGTTGTAATTTGTGTCGCAACTTAATGTTGTGTAGAGAGGATTCTTAATCCCATACATAGTGCATAAACTTTCATTTTAGTGAACAAAACTTGTTAGTTGCTAATGAATTTAGGTACATATACATCTATCTATTACCTAACAAATTCAATAAATTGTCGTATATTATAAAAGTTTGCTTAATCATTCATTATATTCATAATCAAATCCTAATTATACATTTTAAAGAAAAATTTCTCATTAGTCAACTCATGATTCTCTAATCATGTATTCCAACATAGTTACCAACTAATACTAAGTTACCAACTATAAGATAACCCAAAACACGGAGCTTAGCTAAATTTATACTCATCGATAAATTACTTATTACTAGGGGGTGTTTAATGGTGGGATAAGGGTCGGGTTGAACTTAAGTAAATATGAGCCGGATTAGATAAGGGCCCTTAAACATTTAATATGGGCTTTAAATGGGTTAAGCTTTGAAAGCCCTGTCCGGCCTAATATGGCCCATTTTTATTAGTAAGATTTATTTTTAATCTCCATTTATTAATTTATAACAATTAAATTATCATTTATGTCAAGGAACCAACTCAATCAAAAGGTTAAGCTGATGGTTGAAGCCCCACAATATGTTATATACTGTAACATGCCCCCTCACACAAGAGCCTATTGGGCAAGAAGTGTGGATGCAGCACATGCCCTCCTCATACCTGGCGCTAAATATTCTACTTCAAATGAAGGGTGGTTGAGATTCGAACCGGTGACCTCTTGTCACATTGGCTCTGATACCATGTCAAAAAACCAATGGAACCAAAAGTTTAAGCTGATGGGTGAGGTCCCAGAATATATTATACTCTAACAATTTATGATAATTAAAAAAATATTAATAATCCCCATTGACATTGTCATTTATAATATGTAAATTATCCATTAATTATGCTATTTACAAGACCCATTTCCGAACCTGATTGAGCCTTTTTATAGCCCGTTTCATTTTAATTATAGTTGAGTCCGTTTTTGGCCCAACCCATTTTCGACCCGGTCCTTACAAAGCCCTTCTAAAAATGAACCGGATAAGGGCTCAAAATGGGGGCCTGGCCCATTCTACTCATTACTAATAGATATTCTAAAGTAATGGAATCCAACTCATCAATAACAAATATATTTTATTTATCTATTAGTGATGGCCTAGTGGATATTTTACCCACCAGTCAACTAAATTTTTTCTCCAAAACACGCTTATTAATTCGATTTTCACACTGAATTTAGGGATATGTTAATTTATATAGTAGGTGCAAATAATGCTGGTTTATTAGATTAATTATATGGAGAATACTAGGCAGGGTCTTAGTTAAACAATTTATCTTGACCTCTCGAGAATTATTATCTGACACATGCTTAATTAAAATAGAGATTATACTCCAGTATATTCTAATTAAATGCTTTATTTGTTTTTTATACTATTTATCGATTATTTTTAGTTTATAATGTTATTCCAAATCAATAAGTTAAATCACATTCAAGTATAATCTTATTTATTCGTCTAAAAATAATTTTTCGAGCAGAATATTGGGTATAATAATGTTGATGATTAAATATAAATTTTATTAATATTAACTTTTTATAATTTTGGTCATGTACAATTAGAAATATTGTTCTGCATCTTCCTTTATGTGTATGGTTTGCCGTTTTCAATCCCTCCTCAGGCTCATATGCCCTAATCATATTTTCAATGAACAAGATACACAGTATGGTAGTGATGATGATGATAATGAAATAGAGACATTATTGAGAATTAGATTAGTATATCGACAAGTGTGTGAATGTAATTACTTCCTATGTTCTATTTGATGTTACGTGCGGATATTATTTTATTGAATAACAAAGTTAATGGAGATAAAAGGAAACTATAAGCATTTAAAAATTTGTAAAATAAAGTTAGTGAAAATAATATGAGGATAACAAACAAAAAAAATGTAAAAAAATAAATATAGTGAGAAATATATGGAGAGCTTCATTGGGTAAATAACTGTGATTTACATTAATTGTAAATCACTGGTATGTGACATTATTCATAGGTCCATTATTTTTATAATTTTGTTTTTGTTTTTCTATTTTGATTATTTTATTAGTTTTATTTTTGTCTTGTTATGGTTATTTACAAATAATCGTGATTGACGAAAATTTTCAAATATATAAAGACTAAAAACATCATAAAATTGTCATTATTTAAGGATAATAACAATAGTATTTCATTATAAACATCAAATAAAACTGTCTAAAATAAAAAATAGAACATCAAATAGGAACCAAAAAGATAATAATTAAATTTAGATGCTATGAACAATGAACATAGTACGAGATATTTTTTTAGGAAAATAGGAAATATAATACAATAAAGATATTGTTTCAAGAATATCAAGGTTATTTTATTTTCTAATTATTTAGGTTTAGGTTAATATTTTGTTTTCTTATTTTAGTCCTTATAACTTGTATTAATAGAGGTAGTACCTCTCATTATTGTTTAATACAAACCAAGTATTCAAAACCCAAATAAGTCTTATTTCCGCATTATAATTTTCTACATGGTATTATAGCCGTAAGGTTTTCCTGGACGAAAAACTCTACCGGTATTTTATCATTGATCATAATCGACCAAAATTGACCAAACAAAAAACAAATCAAATCAAAACACAACCAATAAAAAAAAATAAGATGGAAAACATGATGTTTTCATTGGCAGAGGTTGAGCAAATTATCCTCCTTTTCCAACAAAGAAACCAAAAAATCGATACAAACCCAAAAATAAATAAAAAACCAAAGGTATCCGAAAGATTTAATGGAAAAATTACACCAGATGGTGTAAAGAAATGAAAATTGAACTTGGCGATCGGGGGATGCTCAATCATATCACCGTCATTCCCCCGACGACCATAACTCCACAATGAAAACAATATGATACCAGGGTTATGTCGTGAATTTTCGCATGTATTAACTCCGACATTATCGACCTTGTTTATTCATTCACTACTACTGCCCATGAATTATGGACTTAGATTTAGGAATGGTCATGACCCTGTTGGACCCACCCCTTTTTTAAGCATCTGGGTCTTATTTTTTGAGACCCATCGGATCTGGATCCAGAAAATATTTGACGGGTCCGAGTTCGGGTCCCAAGGTGCAGACCCGGACCCGAACTCAGACCTGAACTCGAGACCCAGACCCTAGACTTGCCCCTCAGACCCGGACTCGGACCCTATATAATTAATTTTTTTTTTACTTTTTAGTAATTATTTTGTATTTGAATTTCATGGACTCGAACAAGTGTTTCTAATACGATAATAAGTTGTTTACAAAAATACAAAAAGACTCGCAAAAGGTTCAATTTTGACAATCAAAGAGACTTTGTTTAAGACCCATTAAGGACCCATCAAAGACCCTAGACCCGTCAGATCCGGAGGATCTGGATCTGGTTCTGAAAATTTTGCACCCTTAGGATTCGGATCCGTGTCCGGATCTATAAAAAATAAAAGGGTCCGGGTCCGGGTCTGGCCAACCCGCCCCATGACCATCCCTACTTGGATTCATACTCTATACGGGCCAATTTCGCTACCTCTTGTGAATGACCTCCGACCCACTGACCTGCGAACTAAACCACCAACCCATATCTTCTATCTATCTACCCTTTAAACAAAATCAACCCAATTTTATCTTTGAATCCCAATTAATTGAAAAACCAAAAATTCAAATTGTTGACCCAAAACAAAAATTAAACCAACCCAACTTATTTTATGACCTTTTATCCAAAGTCAAAAAATCAAAAATCAACTATGACAAATTTGCCGAAGTGATCATCAAAATGTCCTTTGTTAAATCAAAAGATCAACTAGCGGACTTTCTATTAAAAGCTATTGGATTCGAAGAGTTAAAAATTACTGTGCAAGTTCGGTTTCGGTGATCTCGAGACCTAACTTGAGGGAGAGTGTAGGAAAATAGGAAATATATTAAAATAAAGATATTTTTCAAGAATATTATGTTTTAGGAAATTAAGATATTTTTAATAGTTAGAATATTAAGGTTATTTTATTTCCTAATTATTTAGGTTTAGGTTAATATTCTTTTTCCTTATTTTAGTCCGTATAACTTGTATAGATAGAGATAATACCTTTCATTATTGTTTAATACAAATCAAACATTTAAAATCCAAATCAATCTTATTTTCGCATTATAATTTTCTATAATTTTAAATAGTTCAGCAACATTTAAACGTTACTAAAGTTATGGAGTTGATATGTACTCTTTACCTTATTACATATTATTGTGGGAAGTTAATGCTCTTATCACTAGTGGGGAAGAAAACCAATTCATTATTGACAGTCAATAAAAGCTAGAGCAGTCGCAATCTCATGGTTATAAGTC
This sequence comes from Amaranthus tricolor, assembly GCF_026212465.1. Classification (NCBI taxonomy): domain Eukaryota; kingdom Viridiplantae; phylum Streptophyta; class Magnoliopsida; order Caryophyllales; family Amaranthaceae; genus Amaranthus; species Amaranthus tricolor. Next base: position 36,406,475 of record NC_080048.1, on the reverse strand, counting down.
ATAAGATAAGAGTAATATATGGTGTGTTGTGGTGCTCCCTTCGAGTAATTTCAATCCTCAATAATATACCAGCAAACAAATTAGAAATGACATGAGCACTTGATTAGGGATGGAGGTATAGTGAAAAAATATGATAACGGAAACAATCACGATGAAACAATACGGTGATGCGGTAATGTGAGTGATGTGGTTATTGCAACGTTTAAATATTGGTCGAAATGATAAGATATCTTTTGATACTGCCCAAAACGCGATATTTTTATCCTTTCGATGACCTGAATAAACACCTCAGATTAGAGATAAAACTAATTACAAAATGTTAAATTTGTGTTCTTACCCATAGCGATGTATATTGCATTGTTTGTGCCTTTATTATTATTGATTTTTCTTTGATTTATGTTATTATTAGTATTAATACTTGTCTTGTTTTGTCTTGCTTTTTGTGTTGCCTATGACGTGTTCTAAGTATTGTTTTCATTTGCAAATTCTCTTGAACTAATTAGGGTCTTATTGGCTGTAATCTTCTAATCTCCTTCGATAATCAAGATCATATGGTATGTCATTTTTCATCCTTCATCAATAATTTATTCATAATGAATAAAATATACTTCTACAAGATTATTATGATGATGATTAAATATATAAAATCTAAAATTAATCACTGTCCAAAATTAAACAAATTACTAGACTAGAAGATCAGATCCAACAAGAATCCTAGACAAAAAAAAAAAAAAAGAAAAAGACAAAGATTAAACTTATAATAGCTCCTTATGGTCTAATATGCTATCACGCACCCTTGACAATTATTTCGATGTTGTTGTGTAGCTAGTGTTTAGATCTAAACCTATTTAAATTTACTTAATTAATTAATACTAATATCTATGGATCTCAAGGAATAAAATTACATGGGACTTATCTCTGATTAATTATTTATTTTACACAATTCTTAAACATCGCCACTCTTTTTATTTTATCGCCATCCTTATTTTAATAAATTGACAATATTACCCCTGAACTATAATAATAATAATAATAATAACAATGATAACAAAAAAAAAATTAAAGGGGTGAGTCACACAAAACCTGCGACTCGGCCGCGGCTCAGTCACACCGACTGAGTCGCGGCCGAGTCGCGGGTTTTGTGCGACTCACCTCTTTAATTTAATTTTTTATAATTCTTTTTATATATTATTATTATTATTATTATTATATTTGTTATAATTAATTTGTCAATCTGCTACATGTTTTTTTTTATATTTGTCAATTATAATTAATTTGTAATATTTTTCAATTACTAGCTATCACTTTCTTTAATTTTCCATCAACAATTTTTTTCTTTTTTAATATTAATTATCTACACAATTAAAACTATTTATCTTATTTTTCGAACAAACTACGCATTCATTTAAAAAATCAAATTTGGGATCTATGATCACTCTCCAATTTATCTTTCTTTTCGTCAAGCTTGAGGATCATGATAATTTTCATTGATGGATTTCACTAGGGAACTAAACTAATTACTGATTACTTATGTTTTTTTATTTTTCTATTTTTTTATTATTTTTTTTACATAATAGCTTAAATAAACGAAAAAAATTAAAAAGGAATAATGAAAATCATACGAATACAAGAGAAGAAAAAACTAAAAGAACGAGTAAAAAAAAAATGATTACTCCATGTTTCAGTTTAGACAAACCTCGATCTTCCACTAACTAGCCTAGTTTTTCCTTCTTTTACCATGTGTTTTATCAATCATAGCCCAAAAAGTTACTCAAGTCAATATCAAATAAATTTATATCCTTCTCTTTTTTTCCTCCACAATTATTTTTCATATCCTTAAAGTGACATTATTATTATTATTAATTTATTATTATTATCAAATATTTTTATATAAAATAATTTCACGATGACGCCATCTCTATTAGCCCAATCAACGCGTGATCAACAAACTTTAAAGGTGTTCATTTATATTTTTTAAAGTGATTATTTTTTATAGTCGTCAAACAATCACTTGTAATCCCTCAAAGTAATCACTTATGATTTTAAAAATTATCACTTTTTTTTATAAAGTCATCACTTATAACCTTAAAATGAACACTTATAATCTTACAATGATCAATTATAAATATAAGCTGATCATACGAATACGTATAGTAAAATAATTTCATAGAAGACTTGGTGTATTATTATCATTTGACTAATTTGCGAATAATAACTTTGAAGTTTAGCATTTTTGCGAATTACAGTCTCTATGTTTATTTTTTGCGAATTACAGCCACTAAAGTATCAAAGTTTACAGGTTTAAGCCAAAACAAAGAATTTCGACCATTTTGATGGTCGGAGTTTTAGATTAAGTATCGGAAATATGTGTTTTTGACCTGAAATTATAAACTTTAATAGTTAAATGACTGTAATTCACAAAAAAAATAAACATTAAAATTATATTTCGCAAAAATATTTAACTTTAAAACTATAATTCACAAATTATTCAAAAATTATTACTATTATTTACTTCACATTAATAACAATAATTTTATCTTTTGGGGTGTGCTAAAGATGAGGAGTAGTTGAATCATTAAATAAATGAAGGAAGCCAGGTCATGCCCATGATTCCTCTGGCCCTAATTGTCTTTCCTTGTTTATCATTTAGTGCAAGTAATTTTGAGAGCCAATAGAGAAATTGACCCAATTAAAAAAAGGACATAAATAGGGGAAGCAGTCAGGAACCACACAACCCAATATAAAACCAGAACTTGATCAATTGTAATTGCAGATTTGGGATCGGCAGTAGTGACAATATTTAACGTGTCATTACTGTCTCCTGATACTCTGAAAATTCTCCACCTTTGATAATCTGTGGAGGGAGATTTCATTTTTTGTCTTCTTGTTTTTGCAATCTGTAAGGTGTTTGTATAAATTCCTCACTGAAAGAAAGGAAAAGTTGGGGTTTTTTATTGAATTTGATTTATTGAATTATTTTGATTTGTGGGTTGAATTTATAATTTGAAGAAAAAGATGGGTAAATCTGTGTTGATGAAGGTGGCTTTCTTTAGTGTTCTTTTGGTGGGTTGTTTGATGCTGTTTGTATCAGCAAAGGAGGAAATTATGAAGGAAATTGCTGCAACTGAGATTGAAATGGAGGAAGTTGAAATTAGCTTGCTAAGAAAAGCCATCAATTTCTTATGGAAAAGTGGTCAAAATAGTTACACTCATGTTTGGCCTGTAAGTTGAGAAATCTTTTTACTTTGATTATAATTTGTACTGTTTTTTTTGAGGATTTGTTGGAATTGACTTTGAAATTTGTTTTATCATTAATTAATTGAAATTAATGTGATTGATAACAGGAAATGGAATTTGGATGGGAGATTATTGTGGGGTCATTGATTGGATTCTTTGGAGCTGCATTTGGGAGTGTAGGAGGTGTTGGTGGGGGTGGTATTTATGTTCCTATGCTTACCCTTATTATTGGATTTGATTCCAAATCTTCAACAGCCATATCAAAGTGTAAGGAATTTTTATAGGGGTGTTTTTGTTTATTGAGTTTTCTTTTTCTTAGATTCTGGATCTTTCTCGAGCCAAGAGATTATTTGGCCGCACTCTTCTTTATGGATATGAATTGCCGCCCTCCTTCCCTTCCCGGACTTTTTATTATAGTTTTCTATGAGCGGGATACAATAGGTATGATGATGACGACTACATGGTTGTTGTGAATATGCCCTTTTAACTAATGATCTAATTCAAATTACTGGTTATATGAAGCCTGAAATGGCTAATTCCAGGAAGAGTATATGGTTTTTGCTAATATGAGGCTTTGTAGTGGCCAATGGTTACTTGTACTTTTGTACAAATTAGCATAGTTGTGATTCTTAAGATCATTTTCAATTTTCATTAAAGACAATTTAGTGTTTGATTTCACCAAATGATAATAAAAAAACAATCTATGTAAGAATAAATTACCTTGTCTTCTAGACTTGAACTTGATCTATAGCGAATTGAAATTAATGTCCTCAAAATTTATTTTGACCAATTAAAATTGATCATTTTATAAAAATTGGTTGTTGTATACTAACTAAAATTGATTTTTTCTTATTACCCAAAAAAAATTGACTGTTGTTGTAAATCTTGGTTCTTGTTGGCCTTATACTTGAATCTAAATGTAGATTATAACTGATTTTAACTGAATTTCAATTTTTTGATTTGGGGTAAGGCTAGAGAATTCTTACATGTAAAGAGAGAGAACTAATCCTTCTTGTAGGTGGTAAGAACTGAACCACAATTACAAGTGTGAAAGTAAAAATACTTTAGCATTAGGCTAACCCATAATTCTCATTAATTAATGCTTTTTTCGTCTTAAATGATGGTTAATTATTTTTTGGGTGCAGGTATGATTATGGGTGCAGCAGCTTCAACTGTCTACTACAATCTGAAACAAAGGCATCCAACTCTGGATATGCCTGTCATTGACTATGATCTAGCCCTTCTCTTCCAACCTGTGTTGGTGCTTGGAATCAGTATTGGAGTTGCCTTTAATGTTATTTTTGCAGACTGGATGATCACAGTTTTGCTCATTATTCTCTTTTTATGTATGTAATAAAGTGATTAAACTTTTTAATCATAAATTATTTTGGCATTAACTATTGAAAAGCAACTGAATTTGCACTTTGAATATGCAGTTACTTCCACGAAAGCATTCCTTAAAGGTGTTGATGCTTGGAAGAAAGAAACAATTATGAAAAAGGTCCTCTACTTAATCTTTGCATTAATTAATTTGCCTTTATTCTTTTAACCTTTATTTTCTTGTTGCTTTTTCTAACATTGATTTTTATTTTTTATTTTCAGGAGGCTGCTCAACGTTTGTTATCTAATGGTAGCTACATTTTAGCCCTTTTCATATTTTCATCAATTTGTTAATATTCTATTTTTTTTTTTGAGATAATATTAATATGAATATTTCTCCAATGTGTAGGTGATAATGGTGATTACAAAGCTCTATCTGCAGTTCCTAGCAAAAAGGAAGAGGTAAGATCAATACTTTTATTACTATGGAATCGTAGGAGTACTTGAACATTTACGTAGGCATGTGGGTAAAATTTTACGGTTTTTGCATCGTATTCGCCCTAATTGGTCGGGTATGGGTAAGAATTTGGCAGGCAATGGGTGGGTTTGAGTACGAAAAGTCTTACCCGCCATGAGTAGTGGTCAGTGTCACATGATTCGCTAATCACGTCGCGAATCGCGAATCGGGAATCGGAAAAAGCGATTTATGGTCGGTTTTAGGCTAGTTTTGAACCATTTTGAGCGAATCGTGAATTCGAAAGGCGAACTAACTAGTGAATCATGTTTCACCGGTAGTGTTTAGGTGGTGTGGTAAGGGAGAGTGAGTAACCACATCCGCCTGCCCATTTTACCATTCGTACATCTACATTTCGAAAATTACGTTTGATCTTGTTATATGATCAGGTCTCTATCAAGGAAAATGTGCACTGGCCAGTAGTGGGTGTTTTATTTGCTGTTTGGTTTGCCATTCTAGGACTTGAAATTGCTCAGGTTTGTTCAAACCTTTTCTGGTATTTCAAGAAGCTTAAAGCAAATCCATACACCTAAGTTGATATATTTTGTGTCTTTCAGAAATACACCTCTACTTGTTCTATTGGATACTGGGCTACCAACCTGCTTCAGGTATCCTCAACGCACCTAAGATCTTGATCTCCTGTCGAAAACTGATCGTCACATACTGTTTTAGAATCGAGTTTTTCAAAATATTGTGCCATATAATGTCCTTGAGCGCAAATGTGATGATTGATTTAGACCGAAGTGTAGTGTAAATTTATAATCTTTTTCCATTTTCTTAGTTCCCTGTGGCACTTGGAGCATCTGGGTACGAGGCTTATTTGCTGTACACCGGAAAAAGAGTGATTGCTTCACGAGGCGATGCAGTCGGATCCTGGAAAATTCACCAGCTAATTCTATGCATGTGTGTTGGTGTTTGTGCTGGAATGGTTGGAGGACTGCTTGGTCTTGGTGGAGGATTCATTTTAGGACCCTTGTTTCTGGAGTTGGGCATCCCACCTCAGGTCAGTCAGATCATGTGCTTTGCCACTTTTTTGCTTAGCTTTAATGCTGATTAGTGATCACCCCTTGATTTGTCCCTTATTATATTGATACTTATCCGTCTCATGAGTTTGCTACAAATTGTTACTCCCTCTGTTCTCTTTTGTTCTTCTTATTTACTTTTTTCGCATATTCCTATGCAAACTTAAAAGCCAAATAACTTTAACTGTAAGTTACTAAAAGTTATGAAAAGTTGATATTTGAAAAATATATGTTGAGAAAGATTCTTCTTGAATATATTTTTCCATTTAAATTGATGAGAATTTGTACTTAAAGTTTGACTCTAAAATTCGTAGATTCTATTTGAGAAGAACAACAAACGACGGGAGTCCTATAAAGTGCTCTAATATAGTTGTTTGGTAGAATAGACCAAAATTTTGAATTTTGTACATGATATTAAAAGAAAGATGTGTTAATGAAAATTACAGTGGTAAATACCATTTCTTTAAAAAGAAATATAACAAATTAAATGAGATGAAATTATAGCAAACCCGAAAGAGTAAACAATAATTGAAGGTTAAGTGTAAATATGCTTTAGAGAAAAGGAAAAAGGGTAATATTAGAGGGTATATTAGACTATAATCATAATCATTCTTTTTTTGCTGGATTAAGATCTCAAGTTTAGGTGCATGCGCATATCCTGCCATGAAACCTTTTTTTCTTGTTTACGTGTTTAATGTTTTTTATTGGATTTGTGCAAATCTTCACATTGCTTTCCAGAAGTTTAGTCCAAAAATATGGTCCACTTTTTCCTTTTTTTAAACATCACTTTTTCGTTAATGATGTTAATAATGGTTTTCTTTTCTATAGGCTATACAATATACATTATACACCACATACAATTGTTATTGTCGGATAAGGATAAAGAAATGATATAAAAATAAGAATGCCGAAACCTTAATCTGACCTATATGAACCAAAACAATCAACGTGGTATATCGGAAGAAAGAAATGAATATGATTTTCTTTTTTATGTGCACTTCTTATTCATGTAAAGTTGTAGAATATGTTTACTGACAAGAGTAAAGTTACATACATTTGACTCCTCTAAACCCCGCTTAGGTGGGGTCTATTTAATAGCATTGGAGTAATATAATGTATGTACCTATCAAGTTAGAAAGAAGGAGAAAAAGAAAACAATAATGATTCTGGTTTGATGTGGTACCATAGTGAATTTAGGATACTAAATCTTGTTTTTGTAATGGTGTCAATCAATTAATAGACACTATAATTAGAATATATGTGATAAATATGATGTTCAATTGGATGCTTACTTGGTTACTAGTCTCTTTCAGCTTTTTTGTCACATTCTAAATATGTAAGGCTGTGCTATATTATTCAACTTATTCCCCGTTTGCCTGTCCCTATTATTGCCACAGGCTAGAGGTGCTCAAAATAAATTCGATGATTCGATATTTATCCAACCTTATAATCAAACCCGATTTAATCCGATATCAAATATTGATTAACAATTATGTAAAAATCAACATAAACACAAGAGCTGATTTTATTTCATCCCGAAACATCTGACCCAAAATCGATCCGATTACCCGAATGAACACCTTTACCACAGGCCCACAACACACAATCACGCATGTATTAAGAAAATGGTGAGAACATTAAAATCGAGTAGATAAGTAGTAAAATCAATTAGCAAGTTTTAAGTGATCGACCGACCAAGATGGAATTGTTGGCATACTCATGGGGACACAGCCCGCATAGGGTGTATTCGTTGAGAATCAAAATTACCGACTAAAACTGATTTTTACTTACAACACTCTTCATAGCTTAATCAAATACATGAAAGGATTATTAATAGTTTTTGTTTCACAGGTATCAAGTGCTACAGCTACCTTTGCCATGATGTTTTCCTCGTCGATGTCTGTCGTTGAATACTACCTTCTTAAACGATTCCCCATTCCATATGGTAAGCTCAGGCCCGTGAGCGCCTAAATGAATTTAGTCGAACCAACTTTTTATTCGAAAATAAAAAGAAAAGATACGATGATTTCTTGTTGAAAGATTACTCTGAATCTGTAGCAATTTGCTGAACTATCTGTTTCGTCTTGCAGCCGCCTACTTCGTTGCTGTTTCCACATTCGCTGCCTTAGCTGGGCAAGTTCTTGTAAGGAGGTTGATTGCCATTCTTGGAAGAGCATCTTTGATCATCTTTATCTTGTCATTCACTATCTTCGTCAGTGCAATTTCACTCGGTAAGTAGATGTTATGGTATTTAAGTCTCATTTCGCTCAAGTCATTTATGATTATCGATGGAATAGCTCTTTGGCATATGCATTTCTTATACATGTGAACGATGAAAATCAACCTCGTGTGTTATTACAAGGATATGGTTCTAGGTATTGACTTTTCTAATCCTACCTAAACGGATGCATCTTAGGGTAATGGAATAGAAAAGTAGATATTTGTAACAAAGTAAAGTTGAGCTGGACTTATTGTCAATGCCAACATATAATCAGAGAAATACGAGGTGCACACACTCCATAAGCCATTGAAATACCATCCAAAAACCATTCGGTGATGGGAGGAAGAGCTCAATGACATATAAAGTGTGCACGCCGTTTTTAATTCATCGATGTGGGATACAAGACAGAATGCTCTTTTTCTCACTGTTAGAGTATATAACATATCATGGGGCCTCAACCATTAGCTTAAGTTGATAGTTGAGGCCCCAGAATATGTTATATACTCTAAATGTCAAGGAACCAACTCAACTAAAAGCTTAAGTTGATGGTTGAGACCCCAGGATGTGTTATATACGCTAACACGCACATTAAAACTTATGATGTGGTTTTGTTATGACTTATGCAGGTGGAGTAGGCATTTCAAACATGGTGTACAAGATTCAACATAACGAATACATGGGATTCGATAGCTTGTGCGCATACGAAGTGTAAATTATGATTTAATTGTTTTTGGCCGTTTCTTTTGATCATGTTTGGGCAAGTACGCTTCTACATGAAGGGTTTCTCTTGGTGGTGAAAATGGAACCACTGCAGTTGGTGTGACGACTATGAGGGTTTGGGTATGAAGGTGTTGGGTTTGGTTTCCTCATAAGTCTTATCGACATGTTTGCCGATAAATTTTGTGTGCTTAAGTGCACTTGTAGAAGTACGTTTTAGTTCATTGATTCAATAAAATAACTTTCACATTTAAGCTTCTATTTTTAGCAACTTCCAAGCTCACCTTTCTATTCTTCTTAGAAATTATTTATGGTGTCTTTTAATATCTTTTATCCTTTTATGAAGTACTTTTTTGTCATTCAAACAAAAATACTTAATTATTTTAAATCATATAAGTCGTTATACTTTCATAGTCTAAAAGTATTCTCGTTGTTTCAATATGTTTTCAACTAAAAAGTATTCTCGTTTTCTTCACATAATTAATTCTGATGCATTACCACTTGAACATATAGTATTAGGTGATAATAGAAAATTATGAACTATTTTACAGTTATAAGTAATCACTTCATGACTATAAAGAAAGATTACTATAAAGCTGTAAGTGATCAATTTAAAATTATAAGAGATAATTTTATGACAATAAGTAATCACTTTAAAACTATAAGCGATCACTTTAAGATTATAAGTAATCATTTAAAGATTATAAATGATCAATGATCACTTTTAAGACCGTAAATATACTACATTGTAGATATACTTTGAGTCAAATAAACAAACCATCTCATTTGAAGATTTGTGTTTTCCAATTTAAATTACCTTTCTATTTTTTATCTTTCCACAAACACAATAACTTAAAATTTGAAGTTCTAATCGTGCAAAAAATTTCTCATGTCAACAAATTTATCTCATTTGTTCTAAACTTTACTTAGGTGATATGGTCTAATTTGAACATATCTCTTCCTGATCTTATTTGGTTTGGACTACCGTTCTCAATTTTGATCTGATTTGAACTTATTATTATTATTATTATTATTATTATTATTATTATTATTGTTATTAATAATAATAATAATAATAATAATAATAATAACAATAATAATAATAATAAATACAATTAATTAATACCAATTTCAATGGTTTTCTCTGAAATTTGAAGAACTACCATACCAAACTAAACAGACTGTGAACAATACAATCGTATGTCACAACTCTCATCTACCAAACTAAAACATTAAGCCTTAAGGAGACTACATGGTAATTCTGATTTAAAACAATAATTTATCTAATGTTTTTAATATACTTCCTCCTATTCATGAGTTCAACTAGTTAATACGCTAATATAATCTTAAATATATATAATTATTTATAAATAATCAAGTTCGACTTTGAATTGACTTTAAAAACAAGTTTACAATGGTGTAAAAACCAATATGAATTTAAAATCCGATTTTAACCCGATTTGAAACACATAACTCATGACCTGTTGGGTCCATTAATGTCCTACTAAATTAAAATCACAAAATCTTTAGAGACCATCTCTAATTGAGCCAGCCCATTATATATTTTTAGTAGACATTAAGAATGATGTAAGTAGACATTTAAGAAATTAAAAGTATGCATGAAGGATACGATAAGTAGGCATTAAGGCTAATGTAAGTGGACATTAAGAATACGTTAAGTAGACATTAATCTTAAATGGGTTGGACTTGAGATACGTATCTCAAAGAGACGGTCTCTCAAGATACTAGCTGAATTAAAATTGTTCCTACCCAAAATAATTCAATTTATAAGTGACCAACTCTAAATAACCTTACTAAAATTTTATTTGCTAATAATTTGACAAGTAATTTAATTAAATAACATTAATAATGTGAATATTTTCTCAACAAAGGTAGGCGAGAAGCATGCTGCTCCTGGATCAGAGTAATAAATAAATTTTGATGAAATCTTTGATTAGTTGGCTGATTATTAGTATTTAGTAGGTACAAATACATACAAAGTGTCAAAAATTTAGTCAATTTTAGATACGAATATTTGATTGTCACATGCCATTTTATTTTGAAAATATTAGTTTAGATTTGGTTTATGCTATTTTAATGTGTACTTAAGTATTTTTATTTGACAAGTACAATCATTGGAAAATACTTGTTATTATTAGATTTGTGTACATTAAAATTAAAATAGTGCATATCAAGTTATTATTAAATTTGTGTACATTAAAATTAAAATAGTGCATATCAAGTCTATACTAAACTTTTACTTTTACCCTCTTATTTTTGTTGATTGCTACACTTTTATTTTTATGCAATTCATTGCATTATGCATTATTTTAATTTTTAATATCTTTAGTATATAAGGTTAAAAATTTTTAAAAATCAAAATTATGAAAATATTTATAAAGACAAATCAAACAAAATTCTAGTAAAATATATTTTATATAATACACAAAAATAATATAAGCAAAAAAAAAATCAATTATTAAATATTAATTGGAACAATGACCAAAAATCCAAAGTATAATTCTACACGAAAAGATAGATTACTATTTAGGGGTGGCCTTTTTAATTTGATCATCTAACAGTGTGTGATGTACTGATGTGATCTTAGCTCTAATTTATATTTAATTACATTTTGTCATTATTAAACAACTTGTGAATTATATATCTTAACTAAAAACAATTTTGTATTTTTAGCTATTGATGCTTTGGCTAAGACTAGCCACCAAACAAGCATATATATCGAGATTCATGTCTTTAATCAGTTAAATAACAAATATTTTATTTTTAAAAAGATGTTAAATTCAATTTCCAATTAACTCTCCATTTTCCTCAATCAATTCTTTAATAGAAAATATATACATATTTAGCGCATATATTTCCACACTCATACTTATTATTATATTAAATGTATTTCGATGTTGATGTAACTAGCATAACTTTATTAGTTTATTTAACAAGATGACAATCTATCATAGTTTAAATTAAAAATAGAGAAATTTTATGTGGTTATCTTGAATTTTTAACTTTTTCACGTGATAAATAAAGTTTTTTTTTTAATTTACATGGTGACTTTGACCTTTTAATTTTTTCATGTGATAGACAAACTGAAATATTTTTTTGTTAATTTTACATTATTTTTACCCTACGTAATGACATTTTTTTCAAAAAATAAATGTCGTAATCACCCTAATTGATCATATATTCCAAAATTTAGTCAAAATAAATGCTTAATTTAATCAAAAATTTAACATTTCATCTACTACATGGAAAAGTTGAAAGTTCAAGATCACCACGTGAATTTAAAAAAACATTTGTGGAAAAGCCAAAAACTCAGGATCACCACGTGAAATTTCCATAAAAATAAGATAAAATTTTAATTTTTTAAAATTTTACTACTAAGGTGAGCCAAAGTTATATAGATTATGGGAAGGTAAGAAAGTTTGTTCCATAGGATGTTGAGTATTTAGAGCATGTAGGACAATATTCAAAGGCTTAAAATATAACTAAGCAAAAACATAACAACGAGAACAAAATCTAGGCTGCTCGATCATGTGCTCGTTCGAGCAAGGTGTTGCTCGTTCGAGCATGGTTTGTTTGGTCAGGCAGTGTGTTCCAAAACTTTCTGTTTGATGTTTTGAGCATATGCTCGTTCGAGCACCTTATGTATTCATTCGAGCACTTAGGAAAAAAGTTTCTGGAAGTGATTTTGGTTCATGCTCGTTGGAGCACTTTGGAATAGAATATTTGTTTGTGAATCAAAACTTCGATTCATGGAGTGTTGTGTTGTTATGAACTAATGTTTTACTTGATATAATGAGTAAATGGATTTGGATGAATCATTGTTGCTTTACTCTATAAATAAGAGTTAGTGCATGAAATCATTTACACTTTGATTACATCTTGAACATCAATTTCTGAGTTCATCTTTCCCTCAATCTTTTGAAACATAAAAGAGAGTTATAAACTCTTTTATTGTTTTCTGGTTTTAATCTCTACATAAACGCATAATCATTTCCTTCAATCGGTTCGTACTAATCGGTTGATGTGATTGATTGTATCTCGTTGTGAATTTCCGGTCTCATAACCCAAGTACCTTTGTGGGGAAAATACCACAAAGGGAAAGTATTGTAGTCGCCTTCAATCTATATCAAGATTTCTGGTGACGTTCATCGTCGCAAACTAATCTTCTTTACGGTGTTGTTCATCTCATGGTTTATTCAAAGTAAGGAGTCCATTGCCATATACAAAGGTTACGCATTATTATTTCTAATATAGGTTATGTTTATTAGTTATGTTGAAAGATCAAAGAATGAGCAAAAGGGAAAACTTGAAACAAATCAAACCAATTCAACTTGTAAACAACCACAAGAAACATGCTAATTCTCACCTTATTCTAACATTGTAGGTAAACCGGCCAAATGAAGGACATAAAATAATTTACATTAAACAAGCACGACATATGTAAAATGAACTAGAATGACAAGCACATCACCAACAAGATGATCTCACATTTATTCTAACACAACAATCCTGAAATACAACATTTTAGACTTGAGTTTTTAAGAAGAAATGTTACACCTCCGGCCTTATCGAATCGTCGTTGACTACTCATGAAGCCTGTAGATTGACCCTACAAGCAATATAAGTCATTTTATCGTACTTTGGCCTCACTCTAGCGCACTTATCTGTGGAATTTTTTTGTAAATGATCTCACTCTAACGGAGTTCTTAATGAGCATATACTTATCTGCGGAGTTCTTAGTGAGCATACAACGAGATGCACATGAAAATTCTAACTAATAACTAGATGTCTTTATAATACTTTGAACGAGGTTTGAATGCAAATAGTTCAAATCATTAACGGCTCCTTTGGTAGGTGGTAATAGATAGTGGTAATAGGAATGAAAAACTAGTGTAATTGTAGTTAAAAAATCTCTTGACTGCCTTGATGGACATGCTTGTCCAACTCCAATCATTTCATTTTCTTCATAAAATTCATTCCAATGCATTACCATTGGGAGAAGTGGTATTAGGTAGTAATGGAAATTTGTAAACAAAAAAAAAATTGTGATCAAAGTTTCATTATTATGAGAATGATGCGGAACTTTTGATAAAATTTTATACTATAAATCATTTTCATTACCATCATTTAATACTACTTATCAAACTGGCCGTAAGTACTTCATCACAAATAGAAACAATTAAAAGATGACATTTTATTATCCAATAAAGTTGAAGCACTAGAATGGTTTCCTAGAAAGCGTAAACATAAAATCATAACATTTTAACATAAAATCATAACGTAATAAATTGTTTTCATGATTTTCCGAAAAGCCATAAAAACAACCTTTATTTTGTCTCATAAAAGTCCCCCTTCATCAATGAAAACCTATAAAGCACACTTTTATAATTTTTACTCTTAGAAAACTAAAAATATTTACCATTAATATTTATTTTTTATATAAATGAAATTGTTCCTTGTTAATTCATATAGAAAATAACTATATCTAACAAAAGATAAGCATAGGCTTATTATAGCAAACTTCAAAAACGGAGTATGTCTATAGACGGAGCTAAAGGTATCAGAGAATATGACGACGCTCCCAATCCTTATTAATTGAATTTTCGCTTTTATAAAAGCTATAAAGAATTTTTATACCTTATAATTGGGTTATTTGCCCTAACTTATTTTAGTTTTGCCTTTGCCACCAAAAATGTAAGAAGATCTAGACGTGAACTATTCAATGTTATAGTCGATCCACAAAATCGATATTTCCATAAATGTAGGACTGATTATTGTTCTGTAATGTAAAAACAACTCTAGGTTAATAATTGTTATTTGTCAACTTGACAAATCACACTCATGTGATGGCTGATGGGTTTGATAGGGTGATAATTTAAAAATTGTAATTTATCTTTTTGTGTTTTATTTATTTAATTAGTATGTTTTTTTGTCTTTTATGGTGATTTACAAATCACATGATTAATTAGAATTTTCTAGTAATGCAAACTAACCTTATTATTCACTTTTTAACACGTGATTTGGAGATTGATAACTGATAGTTGTTTTTGTCTTTTTGATTGCAGAGATTGATTTGACCAGCTGAGTTTAGTTGATTTTATGAACAAATTTAATCTACTAATTTTGAACATGCTACAGCAATTTGTTAAAAATTACTTTATTTATAACAATAAGCTACTTCAACCAGCTAATTTACCAAATAGTGGAATTAAATTGATTTAATCACTTAATTATCTATTTGTGACAAAATAAGCTAAAACTGACCGATAAATTCTATTCCTAAACACCCCCTTATCTCTATCAAAATAGACCCGACGAGACAAAACGTAAGTTGCGGTTCAAATTTTTCATAGCAAAATATACATCATGATTATTATGTGCTCACGTTTGTTTTATGCTTTTATCTTTTTTAGGATTTTAAAATTTATAAAATAAAGAGTTAATTAAAAATAAAAGCATAGAAAACAAATATATTTAAGAGTAACCACAATGGTGGTAAAATTTTTTTTATCAAATATCCAATTTTGTCTTAAAATTCTCAATTTTAGTTGTTTAAAATTTAAAAAGACACTTACGATATATCCACTTTAGTTATTTAAAATAATCACTTTAAAGATGTTTTACCATTAGATAACTTTGTAAAAGAGTTGTTCACATGGACGGTTTGGGGTCAATCGCACAAGGTCCCCAACCCTAAAAGACGTCACATAGAAAAAGTGATATTGACATAACTAACTAATGATGTAAAGTAACTAGTTGAAGTTTTACTTAACATATCAATAGTCATATAATAAAATGTTACTCATTGATTATATTTTTTTCTTTTACCAATTTTCAAAGCAACTCTTTACTTTTCAAACATCTTCCCTTATATTATTTAAATTTTACTCATACATTGAATATCAATTATCACCAACTATAAATTTATAAAAATCATCAACATTTAATTCTTAATTTTTCAATCCTTTAAACTTTAACACTTTTTTATTTTTAGCCATGAATCTATTATTTTTTTTTTCTCTTTCTTTTTAACATTAGAAATGAAAATTAATTTATAACAAATGAATTAAATTTATTTTTTATAAAATCAACATTAATAAATTAGAAGCTATATTAAGCTTTATTTTAATTTAAGAATCTCAGAAGACTCAAATTTTAGAAATTGACTAAAAATAAACAGTCTCGGAATTAATATTTACTCCCCCCTAATTATTAAAAATATGAGGATTGTAATAGATAAGCGATAAGAAAGTGTCCTTATAAGAAATGAAGGGTCTATAATATAATAAGGGTGTCTTAATCAAAAGTGGAGCATAGAAAGATGATGTTTGGATACTTATCATACTAAAAAACAATAGAAAGGGAGTTTCGTTTGTGAGTACCACTCTTCACTCTATTTGACTCTAAGAAATAAGTAAGAGGCAATAGCTGGAATGAGCGTACGAGGCGAATCAACACTTTTATTTTTTAACATCACACGTCATTCGATCTGTTCGGGTTGATTTTGAATTAAGTGTTTTTAATCCATGCTAAATCAGATATCGTATAACCATAATAATTTTTACAAAGTTTTTAGTCCATTTTGATGATGTCAAATCTAAGTCAGATTCAGTTACAAGATCAAATAAATATCGAAACATCAAATCTATTTTGAACCCAATAACACTTAATAATGAATATTCTTGTATTTATTCATCACAACTATTATTAATATTCATCACACATGACATACAAGCTACCTCCATTATGTTTTGTTCCAAACACATCCTAATTATTGGTGACTAAAATCCAAATCAAATTAATACTCTATCTTAGAGATTTTTTTATTAAATTTGAATTTTTATTGAAGCAACAAATAAAATGCCATATAGATGTAGTAAATTTTGATAAAATATTTTGATTATGTTGGAAATTTTTTCATTTACATACTAATTAATTAATTTTTAGTTCAATTGTCATTGTGCAACTAAAAGATCATTATTTCAATTTTAAAGATAGTCTCTTGTAAAAATGTAGGATAAGTTTTATCTTCATTACACCACTGTAGTTTGACTTTTCTCTATACTCACTCTTGCAGAACTACTTTGCTCAATAGACTATTTTTCATATCAAATTTACAATAACAACGAATGAGGGAGTCAGAATTCAATACATCTACACAATATTTTACTCTCTCTCCCTTTGCGTTTGTACTGTGTTATTCAAATATATAAGAATTTTTTGAGTCATATGATATATAAATTCAAAGAAAATTTTTTGAGTCATATGATATATAAATTCAAAGAAACAGAAAAAATATTTCTTCAGTTAAACTTTTCTAAAATTTAGAAGTATTTATGCTAGGTAATAGTTTTGATCATTCATAGCCTATGTTTTACAAATCATCAAAGTTTGAACCATCCCTTTGTCTAACATATCACTATTTAGTATCAACAACTAAATGGACCATAACGCTACAAATATATTTTATACAATAATGCTATAAATTATTTTCATTATCACTATTTAGTAACTTTTATGGTCCGTTTGGTTGTTGATACTAAATAGTGATAATGAAAATGATTTGTAGCGTTATTATATAAATAAACTATGTCATTTCCATAAAATGAACTTTCATCATAAAAAAAATATTTTCTTCATAATTTTCTAATATCAAAATTATACTAATTTTTCATTATCATTTTTATAATTTAATATTAAATAACAAAAAGACACTCAAAATATGAAATGATACCACACCCTTTCTCTAAAAGTTTCCAATTCAATGAATTTCCTAGAACTCTAGACGATACTAAATTCCTATTGTGGATTTACTTGGTCACAACTTACAACTCACAACCATACGTTATATTGAAAGCTCATCAACACTAACACATGCCGGACCATTCATTTGTGAGTGGAGAATAACATGTGATGTTACATTTACATATTATTTCTATCCAATTAAATTTGTCTGTAAATATTTGATGGAGAATCTAAGATTAATCGGTATTTTACGGGAAAGTATAAAGAATGGTATGGATAAATAAAAATATAAGTTAGATATACGGATAAAAATTAAAGAATATGTCATAATTTAAAATTGAAATTAGACAAATTTAGTGGAGCATGATAAAAAAAGTATGACATATATATATATATATATACATATACATATATATATATATATATATATATATATATATATATATATATATATATATATATATATATATATATATATATATTGTAGTATAAAGTGACCTTAATACTATGAAATGCGTCTCGTAGATGACTTAAATAACTCAATTAATACATCTTATGAAAACATGTGTTTATTTAATTTAAGTTCCCTCACCGAAAAACGACCTTCGAGAACATATGGTATGGACCAAACGCCTGATAGCAAAATGTGATTGGAAAGGATATGAAAGCCCAACAATTGCCATTGTTATTGATACGTTAATTCCTTACCAATACTTAAGCTGGACCATTTTATAGTTCATACAATTCAATATGACAATCCCTTAACGGCCTTAAGTATGTTGTGCGAACATAGACCATACATTTTATATAGGAGTAATGGTCCGTTTGGTAAGTGGTAATAAATGATGGTAATGGAAATGAAAAACTAGTGTAATTTGGTTGAAAAATCTCTAGGCTGCCTTGATGGTCATACTTGTCCAACTTTAATTATCACATTTTCTTCATAAAATTAATTCCAATGCTTTACCATCGAGAGAGGTGGTATTAAAAATTTATAAAAAAAAAACTTTTTTATGATTAAAGTTTTATTACCATGGAAATGATATAGAATTTTTAATGAAATTTTATACTATAAATTATTTTCATTACCACCATTTAGTACTACTAATCAAACGGACCATAAATTTCATTCTTTTTCTCTCATGTAGATAAAAATTTAAGGGGAAATAAAAGTTAAAACATTTTACAAAAACAACTTATTCCAAATTCCAATGTAAAATGATTTATGTGAATTTGACTTTTATATAAGGGAAAAGACAAATAAAAGTCAATGAAAATTAATCTGTGGCAAAAAGATTGTTGTAATTTGAATGATAAAGATTTACTTTCTATACAAGAATGATCTAGAATAACTCAAAATATCATGCTTAAGTTACCTTGGTTTCCGTTGCAAAACTTTAACTCGAAAAGATAGTGTGGATCATGTACTAATGGGTGATAGTTGGTGTGTAAGTCATTAAATTATGCGCACTTCTTATTTACGTGAATTCACACGTGATGTTTGATATTCTGGGGTTAATCAAAAACAACCTCTTTGTTGATGTTATCACTAATAAGGATAAAATTGTATAAATTCAACCTTTTAAAACCTATCTTAAGTGGGAGCCACTTAATAGAATTAGGGTAGTGTATTATATTTTAATTTGTCCTTTCATTAGGGACTATGGTATCTTCTCCGACATTTAGCAAAAGAATAGTCTTAAAATTGGTGAAACATACAAAAATGATCCCAAAAAGGGAAGCTTAAAATTTACACTTCTTAGAAATTAAAGACTTTAACGACAGCACCATTAGGAAATTGCTTGGAACCTCCCTCCATGCAATCTAAAGCACTTATTGGCAATCGGAGCTTGTGCTTTACACTTCCCACTTTTAAACATTATTAATTTCATGTTGAATAATATGATAGACCATATAATATAATACGCGATTCTAACTATTAGTTTAAGTTTTTACTAATTCTTAAATGAGAAGGTCTCACGGTGGACCATTTCTATTAGACTGATCTAATTTTAATATAATTACTTTTTATTATATTAGATTGATTACGTATAACCTTAAAACGATTACTTATGATCTTAAAGTAATCAATTGAAAAAATTGGCTATTATATAGATCCATCTCATGATGATCTTAAAGTAATCAATTGAAAAAAATTGGCTATTATATAAATCCATCTCATGATGAGACAGTCTCATACAAGACAAGTTCTTAAGTTTTTTGTTGGGTTGATTTTAACGTAATTATTGCTGAAAGGACTCCAACGACATCAGGAAATTTCACCGAAATTCCATGCAATCTAAACTTTTGATGTGCCATTGCAGATCCTAACCACTAACCAAGGAAGCTACTATATACTTCTAACACTTTCATTTTACAAAATATATAACATATTTTAGGTTCTTAATTATCAATTAAAGTTGTTAGTTTCTTATCCATATTTTACTCTCACCAATGTTAATATATCAATTCAGCCAAAAACTTAAGTTGATATTTAAGACCGAGAATATATATATATATATATATATATATATATATATATATATATATATATATAATTCCCTATTGTTCTTGCGAAGGACCGGATACAATTAATTAGCACTAAGCTTGGCTAGTACTAGGATGATTATGAGAGGGATTGCATGTTGAGAGACTTGACTTTCCTATCTAGCCCTTTTTGTGATAAGACAACTTCAATGACCTAATAAGCACAAGTAAGCATTAGATTGGTCCATAGGTTAACTCTGGAGGCCTGCTCCGACGCTTATGTCAGTGAGTATTCACGTAGGAAGCCCAATCCCAACTCCTAAGCATGCACTATAGCCTTAGTTTGGAGAAACTTAGTGAAGTTATATTTGAGAATTTGAAAAAAATAAGACAATTAAACAACTTATTTCCCAAAATAAGCTCGCTGAAAACTTATTTTCCAAAATAAGTGTCCGTACATCCAAACCTAGGTTTGGCAAGAGTCGCTGTTAGTAACAGCGAAAGAGAAAAAAAAAATTAAAAGCCCAAAGTCGCTGTTATTAACAGTGACTTTGGGCTTTATATGTTTTCCAGTTTCTTCTTCATCACACATATTCGCACATTCTGTTTTCATTTGCTAAACATACGAGATCTCCCTCGTTTTTCCTCCATTAAAATCACATTCAATCCTTCAACTAAAGTCATCAAATTCCAAGTTTGTACCATATCATCCATTTGTCTCTTTAGATTAAATACCTCATCTTTAAGCTCTTTTTTTCCCTTTTCAAGCCGTATTATTAAGTCTCTCTGCCATTTTGTACCCTCCGGAGCAATCTATCTAAAGTATGTGCATCCTAATCCGTCAACCAAGTAGAAAGGGCAAGCAACAAATTCACGCCCTGGATCGAAGTCGCTCCAATTTGTATTAATCTCAACTTCATAATCACAATCACAAAGCTCTTCAATACAATGCTCCTTTGACATCTACATAATACATATAATTTAGTAACGTAAGTGAACTTTCAAAAATAATATTAACATTTATAAATTGAGAGTAAAACTAACATAATACCTTATGTTACCTTTAAAAATTGATTGAAAAGAAGAAGAATGATGTAGAATGGATATAATGAAGTATGGGAAATGATGGAGCTATTTATAGAACATCATTACAACGGCTATTTTTAAGTTTCTAACGGCTATTTTTCTAATTAATAACGGCTACTTTAGTTCATAAAAAAAAATTATAAAAGGGTAAAGTCGTTGTTAGTAACAGCGACTTAAGGAGTTGACTTAAGTCGCTGTTACTAACAGCGCCTTTAGGCTTTTAATTTTTTTATTTTTATTTTTCCTCTTTCGCTGTTACTAACAGCGACTCTTTCCAAACCTAGGTTTGGATGTACGAACGCTTATTTTGGGAAATAAATTTTCACAGAGCTTATTTTGGGAAATAAGTTGTTTAATTGTCTTATTTTTTTCAAATTTTCGTTATATTTGAAGTGTGAGGCCTTAAAAAATGTTATGTAATATAAGACTAAAAGAGAGGAGAATGAATGTTTGTTCACAAATAATTGAGAGCAATAAGTAAGTGCTAATTACCATTGAGGTGGTGGATACGAGAATATTTATATCTCAGGATTGAGAAGGACTACTGGAACACCTAAATTAGCATGGAATTTTCTCTTTGATTGTTGTGTGTATGGTAAGTGTATTCTTTGTGGTAACACACCTTTTTCTTATTTTTATGAGTAAAGTCAGTTTCCTTTAACGTGACCAACATTATTAGGATTGAAGTACAATTCGAGTCGCAAAATGAGATCAGGATCGCAATTCGTTATTAAAAATTTTTAATTTTGGTTTAAAACTTCATAGATTGTGGAACAATTTACTTCGAATCGAACTACGATTTGGGATCAATGACTTTAAAATGAAGTACTTAAAAGAACAAAATACTATACAAGTAAAAAAAATAAATGAAAAAGAAAAGGAAAAGGGAAAACTAAGCTATAGTTTTCTTAGAAGTCTCCGAACAGACATTAAGGTTTAGTTTTAAAATATATGGATGTAAATACCTTCTAAAAAAAAGGGAATGTCTTTAAAAAAAAAAAAAGGGAATGAAAATGGGCTTAAAACATTAGAAAGCCCAAAGACTAAAGCCCAAAGGTGAAAACCTGATACTAGTTCATATAAAAATACAAGAATAATATTAAAACTCTAATTTGAATGGAGCAAAGAAGTCGAACAGAACGGACTGAACTTAGTGATTTCATGTTAACTTGAAGTTCCATTATCCCCGCACTAAAATAGGATATGTAGTTATTGAAATTAGTTGACATCAGTTAAATTCAAAATAAAAATTAAGTAGTATATGTAAATAAATTCTACATGAGTTGGTTAGGTATAGTCTTTTATATGAATTACCAGAGTTTGAAACTCATAAATTGTATTTAACATTAAAAAAAATTTGTTCTAGATTTACCAGAGTTTCTTGCTTTGTATGGATCTTCCAAACTAGGTTTCCAATAGTAGCAAAGTTCCAAATCAATATATCTTTAACAACTAAGTCTCCTCAGGGTACAAATCAGGTCGTCTTGTACGATACCGTCTCACCATTAGATTAATCTATTCAATTAGTCTATTTTTCTAAGTGATCACTTTAAGATTATAAATGATCACTTTAAGATTATAAGGTTATAAATCAATATATCTATAAGCACTTGCACAAAAAATGATCGAATGAGCAAATTGCGACAATAAACCCATATCAAGTCTATTTCATCATCCAAAAGCAGTTTCAACGGATTTTTTTTTTTTTTCTAAATTTTATCTATATACCATAAAACAGCCTCACTGCCGAAGATTATTTACATGAACGGGATGGAGATCAACAATTTTCTATGTAGCTCTTTGTTTAAGTTGCTCCATAGAGGTGCTCTCAAATATCTTGTCGGCATTTCCAACCTCAAACCCATCACGTCGATGAAATTCCTTTACCTAATCAAGAGTTACGCAACCAAAAATCAAACATAATTCTCTTCCTATATTTTGCTAATGAAACAGATAATACTGTCTTGCATCACCCTAAATCATTTATGAAAGAAAACAAATACCTCTTTATCGGGTAAAGTTTTGTATTGTGCAAGTACAAGCCTTTCAGCAAACTCTATGTATGAACATGGAACCGATTCTATCTCTCCATCGGCAAATCGGAACGGCATTGAATCTGCTACAGTTGAACTTTGCAGCAATAAACCATCTGGGCTTACTGGTCATGATATAAATTGATTTTAGATTTGCATTGAAAAAGCAATAATCTAAAATTTATTTAGCAAATAAAATACTCTCAGCAGTTATCATGATCAGGATTATAAACACACCATCAAAACGTAAAATATTATGAGATACGACTACACGTGTAATTCGATACCCATAGTACCTTGAGGCCCTACACCAAAAAATAGTACTCCCTCCTTTTCATATTGTTTGTAACATTTGACCAAAAAGCTCTCACGGTTTTGGTCCAAGTGTAACAAACCATATGCAATGATGGAGTATAATAAGGGGATAAATCAGCTGTTTATAAGGGTGTTTAGGACGGCTTTAATATGCAGAGTTTTGAGTAAACAGATAAATTTATCACAAAAATCTAACCTTTCAAAGCTCCTCCTTCAGAATTTAAGTTGAATCCATTATCCTCAATGAACTGGTTAAGGTGGTTAATATTTTTTAAGTGAGAGTTCAGCCAGTGAGTCGAAATGGTGACGTGATTCAGAGCATACCCATTAACAAGGGTCCATGCAGCATATTCACTTTCTCTGCAGATTTCGAAAAAAGAAAAACATCAACTTTAAATTAGAGTCAACACTCGGGCCACTCAGCAGACAATCTTAGTATAAACTTTCCATGTGTATATCCTCAGCAGACAATCTTAGTGTAAACTTTCCATGTGTATATCCTTCCGGTTCTTACTCAAAGAGCATACCAACAGGGAGTTTACCGTGCTAATCGTTGAAATTCTGAAAGCGAGGGTTTCTGCCATGTCAATGACCCTTGCGCACTGGCAAGAGCTGCATATTTGTTTCCCTTTCCAGACATTCCAGTATATTTTTTTATTATTTCCTGCGATGACAAAATAATTTAAGAGTAAAATCTCACAAATATTCCAGCCCATGAGCCAAAGGATTTGAACTACATAATCACTCAAGGAGTTAATAGAGATAAAGAAATGATATAGTAGAAAAACTGAGAAAATGTATACTCCTTTGAATAAACAAATTCTTGCGTACAACATCCAAAGCAAATAATGAATTCAGAAAAAGCCAATAAGTTCAAACGATTCAGAAAACGGCCACTTAGTTCATATGTATTCACATAAAAAACAATAATTTTAGATTAATAAATAATAAGTTCTGATTAAATAAGTTCTAATAAGGTAAAATGAGGGTCAAAATACAAAGTTTACTAGTAAACTTTTAAGTAAAATAAAAGCCATAGGTTAATTGTTAAGCATCCACAGATATACCCCAGAAGGAAAAGTTACGAGGTCGCTTATATTTGTGCTAAACAGAACCAAGAATAGTGTGTATAAGTGTACCTGAGCTTCAGGACTCATTTGGTCAACAAGAAGCTCTGAAATAAAGATCCTTGGCAAAGGTCCATTTACGCCACTGCCATCTTCACAGGAAACAGCAGGAGGAGAGAACCAATATGCCTTCAATTTCTTAGCAGGAAACCTGAGTTCATCTTTTTGAATGTAACCAAAGTCAAGAAAGATCTCAGCCATTGAATCAATGCCATGACCATTCACCTACAATATTGGAATCAAAATGATGTCCATATGACCTTAACACATTAAGTCGATGAAAAGTTGTTAAAAGCCAATACATTGTGCAATCGAACATGAAAGTTGGCTTTTAATTTTGGCAGTTAGCTTTTTGATTGACTTTTGACTTTTGATTTGTTAGTTGGTCAAAAAGTCTAAAAATGTTTGGTAAATGTTTTTAGCTGGCGTTTAAGTCAAATTGAAAACTTGCTCCAATTGGCATTTTTCACTGGCTTTTAGCTTGTTGATCCACTTTTTTTCTAACAAACAGTTAATCAATACCTAAATTTAACAAATATCTACCTTAAAAACTAGCTGAGGCAACTAGCTTAAAAGCAAAAAAAACAAACCAACTATAAAAGCCAACAACCAAATGATGTAATGGCCAATAGCGAACAACCAATTGCCAAACACCCATATAAGCTAGTTGGTATTCAAAACTATTTATAATTAACCAGATTTAAATGAAGAAAGATACAATGTCACCTCAGGATGTCAGTATAAGGAATTAAGCATACCCCAAAAGTTCGAAAGGCAAAATGATCATAAATAATCCTATCATTTCCTGCTGAATGAACAAGCTCCAACACTCTTTTGGCAGTTGGGTTCCTATTCAAATAAACAGTCTCCATACTTTGCAGCACGCTTCTGAAAAATGACTCTGAACCCTATATAATATACATGCACCCAAAATAACAATGTTACTTAAAGCCAAAATCTCAAAAGACGGCCCTGTGCACAAAGTGTCATGCAACACGAGGCTCCACGGAAGGACCAACCACAGAGGTGTAACAGAGCCAAAAACATACTTCTATAATGACTAAGAGCATAGTAAAGCTTTTGATCATTGTATTAATTTTTAACTTGTGATCAAACCAAATGTTTTTCTATAACCAAACTTCATATATTCAATCACCCACCAGAAAAATATATAATAAATCCCGAAGTTTCAACCATCAGTATAAGATTTTGGTTAAGTTATTTCAATGATATTTCATCAGAAGCCAGCAAGAGTTAAACGGGTTCAAATCTCACTAGCTCCTCACTGGAATATTCGGCACCAGATATGATGAAGCGTGTGCAAACCCACACTTTTACTTTAAATGCAAGGGGTGTGCAAGAGTATATGGGGATAACCATCTTTTGATTCTTTTGATTGAGAGGTTCCTAACGAACACAAATGCTCTACAATCACAAGTTATTCTTTAATTAAGCGGAAAAGGTGTAAATTTGATGATTAATAACGTAAACAGAGTAGTAAGCAATCTGATTTTAGTAATCACACAAAAATAAAACAAAAGAATTCAAGAACATAAAACCTAAATTTTTCATATAAAATTACTGCAAATATCCTCGACTCTTTCAATCATCCAAATCACAAAAACATGATAACAAACGAGAAATATCAATTTCTAAATTAAAATACACTCTCGTGTCATTACCCGTCTATTAGGTTTTGATTCTTTTGAATATGGCAAGATGTTCGATCCTACATCACATTCACCCCTAATGAATTTAAATTGTGTATTTTTTACTCCGTCTATACAATCCATGACCTTCAAATCAAATTCAAAATGGAAAAAACTCCCAACCCGTTGCTTGCAAATTGAAAACAATCAACCCTAGCAAATTACAAAAACCCCAAATTACTAATCAAAATTTTAAAAAAGTACCTGGAAAGAAGCAGACGCATAACATTTATGTTGTGAATCAGATGAAGACGCAGTTTTCATGGAGATTGTTCGTCGACTAGAAACGATCAAGGGTTGACAAGAATGGTAATTCCGTTTGCAGATTGAGTTTTTGAAAAAGGGTTGAGCAAGGAAAATCAAACGCGCAGCAGAAGATACACAAGATAAGGATGCATGAGTTGATGATGTATTAACTAATGGATACTTTATGATCAAAGAGGCCATGCTTGATTTTGGTGTTTATTATAATTTTTATTCTTAGTACTAAAAAAGTGAAATAATAAAATAAAATTCAAGAACTATTCAATTTATAAAGCATAATAATCAAATTCAATTTGCAAACCATCATAACGTTTGTAGGTTGAAGATTTGTATTTCAAATTGAAAAATAATTGTGTAAATATACTATTCCTCCCAACAAGAGAATTTAGCTAATCTCTTTGTCTCATTTTTCCTAAAAAATATAAATTTGAGATAAAAATATAATTGAAATGTTTATATAAAAAATAAAGAAAAAAAATAATTTATAAATTATAATCTTTAAGTTTATACCTTTTGTGAATTACAACCTAAGTTTTATTTTTTCGAATTACAATTTGCAATTTATCGAAGTGAACACTAAAAAAGACATCAAACTTTTGTGAGTTGTTGCAAAATGCTTTTTAATTTTCCCAAAAAGCCGACGGATTAAAGAGCCGATCAATGGTATATTAAGAAAAATTCACCAAAATTCGATAATTTGGCTATAACGTTATACATTTTGATAAAGTTATATTTCGCAAAAGTCATAAATTTAAAGAAGGTAATTTGCAAATGATTAAAAAAATTAGATTCCAAGAAAAAACGTAAAAAACCGAAAAAAAATAAATTGCATACGGTACACGTAAATGATCTTGATTAACTACGTTTGGATTTTGGATATCGATGATGACCTTGCAAACAAACTGGAAACCAAATACAAACTACGCGTGGATTAGCTTTGTAAACTTTTTTATATTAAAAAAAACAAAAGTGCATGTATCTACTATGATTCTATATAGCTTGCCACGTCACCTATTATATCTGTGCAGTTAAAATTGCATCAAATAGAAAATAATTGATCATAAAGAGAGTATGTAAAGTTCGTGATAAATGACACGAGAAGTAATCTTGTTGTTTTTGTTTGGTCACTTTAAATTTTTCTGTTTTAGGAGAAAAATTTGAATTAGTTTTTTCCAGCATATCATTATCATTATCAAATCTAATGTATTTTGCTCATAGAAAACTTTGGTTAGGGTCTGGAGAGGGAAGAAAAACGACACCTCATACCCATAGAGGAGAATACGGTCAAAGAGTCCCTCAGCTCATACCCATATATTGAATATAAAATATATTCATGTGAGACAGGGTCAACCTTAAGATTTCAAGGCCCCGAGGCGAAAAATAAATTATGGGCATTAATTATAAAATATATATATATATATATATATATATATATATATATATATATATATATATATATATATATATATATATATATATATGTGTGTGTGTGTGTGTGTGTGTGTGTCAAAGAAGTGTTACACACCAATAATAATAGAGCTCGACGTAATCCGCTTTTTGTTTGATATTCGTGCATTTATAATTGATAATGAGTAAATAAGATAATAAATATCGTTAATAACATTTTGACTTTGAGGTTAAATGCACAATCTAATCAAACAAAGTCTCAAGTTCGATGCATATGAAGGCAAAAATTTTCTTCTTTTTTTGAGGGCCCTGGGCACAAGCCCTTGCGGCCTTGCCTAGTGTGCCTAGGGCCAGCCATGATGTGGGATCTTATTAGATTCATCTTGATGTAAAGTTTTTTTAATATATAATTTAAAAAATTTTTGATGATGCGTAATTAGAGATATTAAAGTTGTGGCCTTATCTAGTGTGCCTAGGGCCAACCATAATGTGGGATCTTATTAGATTCATCTTGATGCAATGTTTTTTTAATATATAATTTTAAAAAAATGTGATGATGCTTAATTAGAGATATTAAAGCTCAAAATTTGCTTTAAAATACGTGTAAAAAATAAAGTTGACAAGCAAAAAGAAACATAAAAAATAGTATAAATATAGATAAACAATATTAAAATCAGTTAAAACATGTGAATGAGATTAAAAAAATATCACATTCATTTAAAAAAAATATCCAAAATAAAAAATTGACCGGATAGGATGTGTCCATATCTTCATTTCCGTGCAATTTTGCACTTTGCTTCCTTTATAAAATTTAAAACAAAAAGAATGATATGCACAACAGCACAAGTGAGTACAACCAATTATACATGGAACCATGTGATTTAATGAACTAATGGAAGTACAAATTTTTAATTTTAGCTATGCTAATATTTAATATTTGATTAGATTTAGTTTTTGACAAATTAAAAAATTTAAAATTTAAATTTTAGTTGATATCATTATTTTTGACTTTTTTATTTATGATTTCATAATTTAAATTTATAGTTTGAACCTTAAAAACATTTAAAAAACACCAACAACTCTATTTTTTCATACTCTATAAAAAAGTATAACTTTGCTATATTTTAGACATGAAAAAATTTATTCTGGAATTTATTGTCTAATCAATTTGCTTAATTTAATATGTTTTTTATAACTAGTATTCACATTATTCAAATATTAATTAATCGAGGACCATTAAATTACATGGATAGAATTAAAAATGAGAAAATAAGAACATGAGAAAAAAATATATGGATAAGAATTAGAAAAAGTGATGTTATACTAACTAAATTAAAAATATATATTACAAAATTAAAGGGACGAACTAAAATGAAAAGTGTAATAGTTTGTGTAGATCTTAATGAAGTCGCCTTTTTATTCGGAATTTTTTTTAGTTAGAGTAACTATCACTTTTTCTAAATAAAGTCATAAATTTGAATTTTATCTAACTTTTTCATTTCCTCATCATACTCTGTAATCTTAAAGAAAATAATGGAAATGAGGATTTGAATTCCAATATAGAGGAATATAATGATGTAAGAAAAATTGCTTATAAGACGATAATATAAGGTTTACTCTCAAAAAATTGGCTTCGGGTTTATGAAGCTATCAAAGATCGATTGATGCTTAAACAACTTAGGTATTGTGGCAACTATGAGTATAGATTTTGAGTTTGTAGCTAGTCAATAAATTTTTTTAATCGATCAATTTAAAAATTTTGTGATAGTTAGGCCTAATTATTGGATACTCTTTTTATTTTGTAACCGGTTGATACGATATGTAGACTGTTCAACACGATACAATTTTCATAGTTAGGCCTAATTATTGGATACTCAAGTTAAACAACACAAAGTTTTATTTAATTTGTCTGAATCGAAAATTATTAATATCAAATTTTTATAATTTTTAATTAAACGTAATTAGAGATATTAAGAATTGAATCAATATATTAAAATACGTGAAAAATCAAATAAGATCCTTCCTAACTAAAAAAACTCATATCTAAGTTAAACTATCTGCTCTAAGCTTTTAAAAGTTTAGACACAGCCTTCGTAACTGCTTCATAGTGAAAAAATCCCTTGTTAAAAGTTGTAACCAACAACGATGTTAAAATCAATATTTAAAAGTGTCTAATATCATGTATAACCATCGTGCTTTCATTTATTTTGATTGTTACTTCCTTGGTTCTAAAATACTAGCACCATACACACTTTAGCGTAATTGAATGTGTTTGTCAGGTCCTTTATATCTAAAATTATACATAACTAAAAATTATAAAATTTGATATTATAAAAATATGCGACGAAACAAAAACAAGATCTTACATGACTATATTTTCTTCTTATATAATAACCGAAATATGTAAATTACCGTAGTATGATGAATAGTACAAAATTTGATTTGGTGCAAGTAATATGCGTCTTCCGTTCCATTATACTTACTACAATTGACTTTTTGCGCAAATTCATATGTTGAATTATACACTTTTAAAAATTATAAAAAGTTAATATTATGAAAGTATGCGATTAGACGATTCAAACAAGATCCCACTAAATTATATTTTTACTTACATAATAGCCGCAAATATAAAATAAACCTGAACAATAAATAGTGCATATGACCAAAATATAGTGAGTATTTCAGAACAGTGGAAGCAACACGGAGGAATATTTTAATAAGAAATTTTATGTATTGTTAATTCTTACAAAGAGTGTAAGATTTCTCCAACAATAAATTAACTTAGATTGAAAAAAAAAAAGTATTTGACCAACTCCATTGCGGGTCCCAATTGGAAAATTAACATGGTTAACCAAACTTCCTTGGAGAAAGAGATGATTTGTTCCTAGTCTATCCGGCCAACACATACACACGTCATCATATTTTACATATACCGAAACTGACACGTCATATCAGTACACTTTGCACATGCACATACCATTTACTTCAATTTTTTTTATTGTTATCGTAGTCTGTTTCATATCAGTAACTTTTAACTGTACAGAAATATTTTTAAAATTATAAAAATATAATATAAATAATTTTTGCATATTTTATTTATAAATTAAGAATAAAATATAAATTAAAATCAATTAATAAACAATGTCAAAAAGCAATTATTGCAAAATGTTAGGAGGAGGAGGAGTAATATGTATCATGCATTCATTTAACAAAATTCTAAATGGAGCTTTGAAATTAAAAATAATTTTTTTAAATAGTAAAATAAAGTGAGTCTAGAAATAAATTGTAAATGTATGCTTCCGATTTACTGAATAATAGGTGTGATAGAGCTTAAGGATATATTAACGCTCTTTAATTGATACGTAAATATGACATTTTTACCACTTACTCGCACCATAAAATCACTCATTAATTGGGTTAACTATTGCTCTCTTAGTCTTCATACACTTTTTACTGAAAATAACATGACAAAAAATTATAAATATCAATATTAATATTAAAAAATAGACAATTAAATAATTGAAACAAAAGTTGGAAAAAGAATTGGATTGAGTCGAAGAATGAAGCCTACTTGGCAGATGAGGTTCAGAAGACTAAAAAATAATACTAGTACAAGTAGTATTAAACACAATTAATTAAAAAGGATTGGGATTAATTAATTGATCTGCATCTCAAGCTGTATCCTAAATAACATTATCTCTTAATTGTACCTAATAATCAACCCCATATTCCCCCAAATCTTATCTTTACAACAAAATTTTTAACTTTGTGAGAATTTTTAAAGTCTTATATTACAAATTTAAATAAATAATTGAAGTATTTTTTTTTGAAGTCAATAAAAGGGTACTCTTTATACTTTATAGTGCTCTACTTCAAAAAAAAACCTAAAAAGATAAAAAAATTGAAATTGTTGCAAACTTGAGTGATAGGATGTTTGGTAAATAGCTTTTAAATCGACTTTTTATTGATTTTTGGCTTTTGACTTTTAATTTTTTTATTGTTTAAAAAGTCAAAAACATATTAGGTAAATAATTTTTCAGTTAGTTGGAAAAACTGGTTTTTAAGCTAAAAATAAAAATACCAACTAGGCTTTTCAGCTTGTTGGCCCACATTTTATTTAATAATAAGATAATAACTAATGTCTAGTCTTACCAATCATCTTTATAAAATACTTACTTAGCTAACTAGTTTAACATTATTTTGGATAGCAAATTAGAAGAGAAAAGAAAAAAAAGAAAAGGAAAGAAAAGGAAAAGAGAGAGAAAAGACTACATAATTTATAAAAGAAAAAAATATCTTTTTCCTCTCTAATCTTTCCTCTTATGGAGAGATTTTAATATTTAACAAAATAAGGAGAGTTAATTCCTCAAAATCCTCTTCCTTCCTTTTTATTATATAAACAAATTATTTTTTTATTTTCTCTCTATTTCCTTCCATTCAAACAAATTTTAAAAGTCAAAAAAAAAAAAGACAGACCAACTATATATGGGTATTGCTTCATGTTCTGCCATTTCTCTGCATAACAACATATTTCCTTTTTCCATTTAAGTTTACACCATAATTAAAAATACGTCTCCAAATCCAGATACCCATTCCCTGTACTATTAACACTATTATCATTATTGAGCTTATCCTTCTTTCTGGGTTTCACAAATAAGAATCAAAAATCATATTAAAACATATCTATCGAGTATCTGATCAAGGTTACTAACTAGAGTCTTGACTCTTGAGTATACATAAAATGTTGGAAGGAAAAGCATTGATAGATGATAGTGATATGCCAATGAAGATGCAGATCCAAGCTATGGCTTCTGCTTCTCATGCTCTTGATCTCTTTGATGTCTTTGACTGCAAATCCATTGCTGCTCATATCAAAAAGGTACTATTTATTTTTTTTATTTTTTTTTAATTAGATCAGTGTTTGAGATAATATTTATTGTTTATAATCATCAACTTATCTTTCAGCCCATCTTGACACGTTTCATGGTGAAATGATCTCAAAATAAGAAGCATATAAGCTAAAAGTTTCAATTATTGAGCTATTTAACTTAAGTATGAGACACGTTTCACGATGAGACTGTTTCATACAAAAATTTGTGCTTATCTTTTCATTAAGTTGGTTATTTAAATGGAAAATTTAGCACCAATTATGCTAGCAATACCGTAACATGGGATCTAACGATTACACCCTCTGTTTTTCAAATTGTTCTCATTTATCAATTTAGGTTGTTCTACAAATCTTTTGACTTAATTAACATTATTCATCCTCATATTAATATTTTATTAATATTTATGATTCCTACAAACTTATATTGTTTATATTCAAATTCTCCCAATTTATCATTTTTTCCTAACTTGATTTAATATATTTATATTGCTTATGATCCATATACTTTTTCCAATAACTTTATTATCTAAATATTTTTTTTTTATTTTAGAGTACTTATTTTTTTCCACTAACTTTATTTTTAATATTTTTATCCCTCTTTTTTCCATTATATCTATTATTTAATTAAATAATATACCATCACTTAAAAAATTCTTTTTTTTTTTCAATTTTTCTGAACATTTCTTTAAGGAAATAAATTTGAAAAAGAGGAAATAATATGGAAACTTTTGTTAAAATGAAAGAATATGAGTAACATAAGAAAAGCTCAATATGCATTTTTAATTTTCAGCAAAATATAATTTATAAGTTTTTTGATTTTTGTTTTTGTAGGATTTTGACAAGAGATATGGGGGAGGATGGCAATGTGTGGTGGGATCAAATTTTGGTAGTTACTTCACTCATTCTGAAGGAACATTCATTTACTTCACACTTCAGACACTCAAATTCCTCATCTTCAAAGGGGTTATTTTTCCTTCACATTCCTAATACTTTTTTTTTGTTTTTTAAAAGACAACATTTCAATGGTAATTGCTATTCATCATCAATTTTAATTTTACAATATTTTTCAAACGTGTAAAAAGATATAATTAAGTAAGATTTTATCTGATTCATCTTAATGCATATTTTTAAAATATTAATTTTTTAATATTTTATTTTACAAATTTATATTATACTATATAGTGTGAAAATAAAAAAAAAATGTAATCATTAACAAAACAGAAGAATGATAAATTTACGGTGATTCGCTAATTTCCTCACGAATTGCGAATCGAAAAAAGCAAATTATGGTCTGCTTTGGACTATTCTTAGGCAACTTTGAGCAAATCGTAAATTCAAAAAGCGAATTAGTTAGCAAATTATGTTACACTGATGTACACAGAGAAAAAAAATACAATTACTTTTTTCTCCGACATTCGTTTTCATTGGTATTCCCTCTTTTAGGTTCAGTGAGATCTTAATTCTGAGTGTGCCAAGGTTATGGCTCGGATCATTGATTTAAACCTTATTAATATTGAATCGTGTAAGATATATAACATAAAAAATAATGGTCAAATTGATTCAGTACATTTGTAAACATCGGCGTTCAACCCATGTTAAATTGAGCTAGACTTACTGTTAATGTCAGCATATAATTAAGGAAAACCTCAAGTGCACACAGTTTATAAGTTAAGGGGATACCATCTTAAAACCATATGTTATCAATGTCAGCATATCGGCAAAATACAATGTGTACACACTTAATGAGTCAAGGAGATATTATAACAAACCGACTTACCGTTAACTGAGTAAACAGAGTCAT
Organism: Amaranthus tricolor; assembly: GCF_026212465.1. Lineage (NCBI taxonomy): Eukaryota > Viridiplantae > Streptophyta > Magnoliopsida > Caryophyllales > Amaranthaceae > Amaranthus > Amaranthus tricolor. The sequence goes on along the minus strand of NC_080048.1, from coordinate 36,371,561 downwards.
CACTGGGTTCGTTTCCCAAGAAACTGAAATCACACTTTCAAAACTTGAGCAAAGGGGACACAAGTTTTTCAACGTAATTAACTCGGCTACATCTCAAAACAAACATCTAACTAAAACACAGGATGATCGTACAATTCTCTACAAGTCCGATATAACCAACACAACCAAATCAAATTACATTTATCCAAAATCCTAATGCAAAACTACAAATTCCTACGTGCTCAGCTCAATATACATCCTTGGAACCTCTAATCACCTTTGCTAATCCATTATTCCCAACTGGTTTCGATCTTTAGTCAAACTAAAAGTTGGAAACAACAAAAAGTCAGATTAAATTGAATGAGAAGTAACAATCTAAAACAACAAAACACAGTAATTCAAATCATAGGTTTAAAAGCAACATCAGTTTCCTAGATCTATGTGCGCACAGGGAGTCTAGTTTGAGAGGTGCCCCATAGCTCTAAGGCTATGTCACTCTCGAGTGAAGCTAGTCAATATCTGAATGACAATTCGCTTCAAAAACAGGGAGCAGGGAACAATGTTCCTCAACTCCATCAATGACCAGCTCGCAAGCCCGATCCATTGACCATATCATAATATCAGCATAAGCATTCACAATAACATTTGTCTCAACAATTTTCGATTCAAAAGAGCTTTAGTAAAAAGTTTATTTTCAAGAATGTAGTCTGGCCAGACCCTTTAAGGGACTGCTACTACTCACCAAAAAGAACGCTTCAAGAAGCTAAGTTTGGTACACCGCGATCACTAGAAGGGCTACTCGATAATGTCGCCTCCTGAAGCATAACAAATATAACATCACAACAAAGCATACGATACTACAACTAGGTTCATATAGCTCATTGCATCTCATCCTAAGAATGCATCTTAGTTCCATCTTCTATTCTAATATTTCTCATTTCAGAGATTGTGCAAGTCTTAACCCCAACCCTCAATATCATCAAAATAAATAACCTTGCTTTAGTCTAGCTTATATTCTTGTAAAGATTATACGTCTCCACAATTCCCTTTGTATTCCAATTCAAACACTTCCATGTTCATCTAAACTCAAAACCAAGAAACTAAACAAGATTAACAAACTATCCAAAAGAAAGATTCAGCTAGTTTATCCATTCAACTAATAATTTCCACACGAACCCTAGATACCTTCAATAACAACCAATCAATCAACATTTAACCATTACCATAATGTGAAAAGGTTAATATTATATCCAAGAACACTGAACTAACCACAACTAATTCGAATAATCTACTACTAAAATCATAGCCTACACTTAAATTCTCATCATCACATAACTCGCCAATAACACATTTTCCATGAATTTCCAATTTAATAACTCATCTAACTAACTCATATACATTCCAAGATTCAACAACATTTAGGGTTTAACACATGAATAAACGATTATACAAGGGAAATTATATGAATAAGAGCATAATTATTAAGGAAAAACAAGGAAAGAAATCAAGAAGGACTACCTTCTGTTTGCATCAACAAGAAACGGAAAAAAAATCAAGTTCAAATCTTTATTTTCGTCTTGGTTTTGATGCTTAATCAACAAGACCAAAAACTCACTCAATCCTTCCCCAAATCGGCAGAATTCAAGTCAAGGGAGGAAGATTTTGGCTGCTTCTACACTTATGGTGGTTCGAAATCAGAGAAAAGCTAAAGATAATGCTGAAATAATGTGTTGAAAATCAAAGAAAGAATCGATAGATTATACCTGATTAGCTTTAGTTCGTTACTTTTCAAAAAAAAAAATCAAGCGAAGGACTACGTTTCTTGAAGAACCAGGAGCGAAATCAGATGAATAACGACATTGTTGCTTCGAAATTAGATGAAGGGGATGGTGTTAGGGCTGTGGCTTCCTTCAAAGGTCGAAGACAAAGAAGACGACGGCCACTGTTGTTCTTCTTGCGAAAATCAGAATCAACGATTCAAAGGGAGAATGCGAAAGAATCAGAGGAAGGAATCAGAGGTAGAAGAAATTAGAGGAAGAATATGACTCTGATTCTTCCTTTGGGTTCCAACGAGTGAGAGGGAGAAAGAGTAATAAAGGTTTGATATATTTTATTTTTATTTTTATTTTTTTATTTTTATTTTTTAGTTTTTTTAAATTAAAAGAAGTAAAAGAGAAAAGAAATTAAGTTTGGAATATTTTTATATTATGTATATATAAGGCCATTCTCGTATTTACAAATCTCTTAAACTCACTCGTCTTAATATATTAATTTCCCCAAATGTTACAGATATCATTTCAAAATCATATAACAATGAGAGGAAGAACAATACACCTAATATAATTATTACTCCAATGACTTATAAACTGTGTGCAACATCCTTAATTCGTCGAAGTGAGATAAATAATCCAACAACAATGCACTCAAAATATTACACAAATTCTTATATGAGATGATCTCATCATGAGACGCGTCTCATATATGCGTTAAATAGTTCAATAATACAAATTAATAGTATATGAACTTCTTATTTTGAGATCTCACCCTATTGTTAAAAATGGAGTCGAAGTAAAAAATTAAGTTTATTGTTGGCAAAACAACATTATATTAGAGATGGTCTCTCAAAGAGACCGTCTCTCACAAAAATTTGTGTGTTCACAAAGTAGCACTAGCACACTAGTAGTACCTAGAAAATTTTCGCACATAAGAATAAAAATGGTAAACAATGCCAAACCAAATCCTAAAATCCAATTTGTATCTTATTTCAGGGCATTTTGTTGAAAATCTTATCTAACCGTAATGTATTCTGGCTCGACAAAGATGGTAATCGAGTAATATATTCGATTCGCGATATAATGAAAGGACGCCGGCCTAACCACATAACATCGTAAATTCATACAACTTGTGTTAATAGTGGTTTTCCATTAAAATGACCCTCCAAGTTCCCAAGAACAAGATTAGCCATGTTGGTTCGTGTCTCGACAGTCCCACTAGCTACATGAGGCAAGATTACTACGTTATCAAGTTTAAACATTTCTTTGGGAACATGAGGTTCATTATCAAAGACGTCAAGCCCAGCCCCAGCTAACCGACCTTCAATTAGGGCTTTCACAAGCTCTTGTTCATCAACATGAGGGCCTCTTCCGATGTTGATCAGGACACCTTTGGGCCCCAATGCATCGATGACTTCACGGTTGACAATATGTCTTGTTTCTTCCGTTAGGGCACAGGAAACTACTAAAATGTCACAATTGGACGCGAGTTCATGGACACTGGGATAGTAAGTGTAATTAGAATCTGGCCTTTTTGTTCTAGAGTGGTAAGCAATGGGGCAGTCAAATGCCTCAGCTCTCTTGGCAATTGCAGCGCCAATCCGGCCTAAACCGATGATTCCAACCTTTTTTCCGGTGAACTGAAAACACGAAGCAAAAAGAGCAGTAAGTGATGAGCTAAGGTCTTACTGAAGTTATAATATGGATGAAAGTTAGTAGAAATGGAAAATCTGCTTCCTAACATTAAAATACTCTCATGAGTCACAAGGCAACAACATGAACATCCTTTGAGATATCCGTAAGCGATTCTTACTATAGAAGTGATGCACGCATCCTTGAAGGCGAAAACCTTAGAAGCGGAAAATGAACAAAATGGAGTTTAATAATGTGCAAAATGTGGAACGTTTAAAGCCAAGATGGAAAATCGTTCAATGACCGAGTGATTATAAAATCACTAGTCATAGTCTCTCTGTTCTTCTTCAGACCTATCTACCATAAGCAAAGATCACAAGATCAATGATGAGCTTACGAAAAGCTACGTTGCAGGAAGATTGAGCCAAATAATTCATGTATTATATATATGCAATTACAGTAATTACAACCAAGGTCTGATAAATTGGGATTTGTACACAAGGCACATACAAGAAGAGAGTTGGCAGCACGTAAATCCGATGAGGTTCCATCCTAATTTTGATCATAAAAAAAAATTATTCACAATTTTTCATTACCACTGAATTAATGAAATGAAATGAATATTGTGAAGAAAATACATTTGTAATGAATATTGTGAAGAAAATAAATTTGTTAAAGGAGAATGAGCATATGCATTAAGTTTGTCAAGAGATATTCCTATCCAAATTACATTAATTTTCTCATTTTTATTCCTACCATTTAATATCGATTACCAAACAGACCGTTAGTACTTCACATAAATAACAATTGCACATAATTTGATGAATCAATTTAACATAGTCCAATTATAATCTGAAATTAAACAAATATAAAACTCTGGCCCCATTGAGAATCCATTACTTAAAACTCCAAAGATCCTAAATTGTTGCTCATCTTGTACATTTCTAATGGTTTTCATCAAAACATGATCAACCTACATTTTAACATCACATAAGCACAGATAAATCGCTAACATCACCACAGGTAAATAGCAACAAAAAAAATTTAAATAGCCATTCAAATCATCAATGAACTTAAATTCCATTATATACAAATTTCATATAATAATCAATTTAATCCCCAATCAATTAAATTGAAAAACCATTAGAATGTACAATAAGAAACATACATACCCTAGTAGTCAATCGAAAATCCCCTTTCTTCCACAATCCAGCTCGAACATAACGATCACACTGAGGAATCTTTCTCAAAACAGCAAGCATAAGCCCAATTGCTAAATCAGCAACATCATCAGTTAACACATCAGGGGTATTAGTAACTTTAATCCCCTTTTCTTTACATTTTCCCAAATCCACCCTATCAAGTCCAACGCTGAAAGTAGCGACGATTTCGAGATTCGGAAGAGCGTCAATAAGGGAAGCGTCGGCACTAATAAAGGAATTTACAATAAGGGCGCGGATTGAATTGGCGTTTTGAGAGAGGAATTGGGTTTTGTCTGGAAAGTTCCAGAAACGGAAGAGGTTATAGCGTTTGCTAAGTTGTTGTTCCAAGTATTCATTCATTGAAACTCCTAATAGTACACCAATTGACTCCATTTTTGTTGTTGTTCGAAGTTAATTTACAGTTTGGTGGAAGAATTGAGATGGGTTTTTGTTTTTCCAGGAGATTATTTGGATTATGGAAGGAAAATTTGAATCGAATGATGGTGTAGACAGCAGAAGTACAGAATTATTCCCAATTGAAGTAGTGGTTGGAAAATGAAAATGATTCTATTGCATAACCATGTATTGTCATCTGGTGCATGAGTCGGGGTTAAGGGTGTTCAATGGCCCAGATAAGGGCCGGTCATGCTTAAGTAAATATGGGTCGGGTTAAATAAGGGCCCTTTAAAATTAATATAGGCTAAACTACTAAAAACTATTTTAATCCCTATTTATCAATTTATAACAATTAAATTATCATTTATATTAATTAAATTGAAAAAATATTAATAATTTTATTGACATTGTCATTTATAATATTTAAATTATACATTAATTATGTTATTTACAAAAGCCCGTTTTCGAACCTTATTGAGCTCTTTTATAACCCACTTTCATTTTAATTATAGTATAGCCCGCTTTCAGCCCAGCCCTTACAAAGCCCTTCTAAAAATGGTCAGGATAAAGGCTTAAAAAGGAGACTCGACCCATTAAACACCCCTAGTCATGCTATTGACTCATAGTCCATAGAGACATTATCCTATGATTTTGTTTGGACTCCATGAACCACATGAAGCATGACACTCTTTGCTAATAGAAACTATTGGGGTCGCGATTGACGAACGAGAATTGTTTAAGGTGATTTAAGCGTATTTAATAAAGATGGTTTAGTATATACTACATAGAAAAGAAAAATATAAAGTTGAAATTTGGTAATTTTGAGAGATTTTAACAACATGTTGCAATCCAACTTTCATGTATGATTTATTTGAAATTTC
>NC_080048.1:36053199-36063199 GCF_026212465.1 Amaranthus tricolor | reverse complement strand
ATTAGGTACTTTTTAAAGATAAGCAAAAAAGATAACGGAAAAGTTTACCCCGGCCATTACTTGGTAGTCTTTTGAAAAAAAAAATTTGTTAGGTATTTTTTGAAATTTTTTTTTCATTAAGTACTTGTTTAAAGAAAAAATTTTTATTAGGTATTTTTTGACACTTTTTCCTAAAAAGTAACGTTTTTTCTGAAAGGTAGTACTTTTTATGTAAAAAGTAACACCTTTTGTGAGTTTTGTTAAGAATTTTTTTTAAAGTACCAGTTTTTTGTCGAAAAATATCATCTTTTTTTATAAAAAAAGTAACACTATTTTGTCAGATAGATTAGTTTTCACGATTTTTATATAAAGATGGTTTTCACTATAACTTCCTCAAATATATATATATATATATATATATATATATATATATATATATATATATATATATATATATATATATATAATCAAGTAAAAAGAATTTAAAATTAGAAGGATTATTTGTTAGTCATTATCATTTTCATTTTAAACACCTTTTATATTAGATTTCTCCCCTATATATATATTGCATATTTTAAATACAGTGAATATTTTTGTAGGTAGCTTTAGTTAAATTAGTATTTTCTATATTTCAGTTTATTTGTTACACCGTGATTAAAATTCTCTGACTATTTTAATCAAATGTAAGAAATAAATTAAAACTGTAAAAATAATCTAAAAGGGAGCTGTAAGTGGTTCTCTTTCCCCAAGTTCATCTGCGACTGGGGGTTCAATGAGAATTTTAGTGCATAAGCAATGGTGCGAGCTATCTATTTTAATGTTGTCATTTTTGATACATCCATCAACTTTATCATCAAGTCTTCCCATATGATCCTCTTTATTAGCATTCTTCTCCGTTCCATCTAAAGAGCCAACTTCTCTCAACCCCTAGTAAATAAATAATAATTCATATTAAAAATTATCATTTTAATATATTCATTACAAATAAAAAGAGATAAAGTTATTTGGGAAATAAGCCAAATTCATCATAACAAGCATAGAATAGCTGAGAATTACGTACTTTGTTTCATTTTGTTGGTTAAACATTGATTAAAGTTGTAAAAAAATTTTAACGATATTAGTGAAACTATAACCAACAAACTTAAACGAATGAAATAGTTTATTAACCAAATAGACAAGCTGTTGAAAGTTAAGCTTATGTCCGATGAGATTCAAGTCATGATTCGTAAAAAAAATTTATTATTGAATTGGTAAAACAAATGGTGAATGGTAATGTATAAAATCACATAAATTGTCATAGGCCCAATTGATATTGACAAAAATGGAGTTAACAAAGCTTGAGTCGAGGCTATTTGTGGGCAGCCCGAAAATGTAGTTAACAAAGTTAGAGTTGGTCATGGACTATTTTGTCCGATATTAAAATATTTATTATCAAACTGTCTTACACGAGAATTTATGTAATATGGATTTGAAAATGTTAGTCTTGGACTATTTAGCCCAATACTAAAATATTTATAATCAGGCTGTCTTACACGAAAATTTTATGTTTGGCAACTTGGAATTCATTTCTAAATGTTGAATTGAGTCAAATACTATGTTTGGCAAATTTTGAATTTGAAAATGTGAAATTGAGTCAATTCTATAGAATTGCAATAATAATGTAAAATTTGGTCAAGTATCAAAATTTGCAAATTCCAAGTATATATGTGTCATTTACAATTCTTGAATTTCAATACCAAAATTAAATTCTTTATTTTCAAATGAATTCTATATTGCCAAATACTACCTTAAGTAATATGGATTTGAAAATTTTTATTAAGTGATGCACAAAACCAAAAACAAAGCCCCAACTGATTTGACTTGTCCACCTTTATTGATCCAGGTGATCTCTTGAGAAACCGTTTTTTGTAAAGATGGCTTTTAAAAGCCCAACACAAATTTAGTTTATATTAATTTTTTTTAAAAATTACTGCTGAAATCAAAGCGCGCGTGTCAAGTGGAATGTGAAAAGTCACATCATACATTTAAGGTTATAAAAACATTTATTTGGGGTTATAACATATCACATTTGGTGTTATACTAGCATATATTTGGGTATATAATTTATTTGGGGTTATAACAAAATATATTTGAAGTTATACCCCACAAATATGTCTGGTATAACACAAAATGTATTATGTTATAACTCCAAATAAATGTTGTTATAACCCCAAATATATTATGTGACTTTTCACATTCCACTTAACATGCGTGCTTTGATTTTAGCAATATTTTTTTTAAATTAACATAAATTAGATTTGGGCTGAACTTTTGTGAGCCATCTTTACAAAATACGGTCTCAATTAAGAATTTGTATATTGATCTAAAGACTCGTAGCTATAGTCCGCCTAACTCAATGCCTATGACTTGATGTTCTCCGCAATAACAAGTTTGTACAAGACTCTTTCTATATAAAATTAACTTGTAGAATCATTTTATTTTTCTAATTGATTACTATAATTTTATTAGTGATCACTAGCTTTAAGGTTATAATTGATAATTATAAAATTAATTATTTTAAAATTGCAGGTGATTAATTTAAAACTATTAATTTACATTGAGTCAACCTAATAGAAATAGTCTTACAGTAAAACGGTTAAATCTAACAAAATCGACTCATCATAATTATCACTTTTTCAAAATCAATTCTCCAAGTTGATTTTGTAGGAAAGAAGAATGTCAGTACAAAATTTCATTTTATATTTTTGTATTTTAATTTAGTTTCCTTAATATTAATATTAAGCAGTATTTTTGTTTCCTTATTAGATGATCCAGTATTCACCAAATTAAACCGTAATATTTCGTAATATGTATAAATAGAGGTGTTCATCTCATTGAATAAATAATACAAATCCAGTATTCACCAAATTAAATTCAAACCGAATTCTGCACAATAAATTTCTTCATAATATTAGAGCTAATAGTGTTTTCTGGAGACCGGTGATCGGCCACGACATTCATCATTAACCAGAAAAATCAAAACCAAACTAAATTAAAAAAAAGAAGATCAAAATCAAACAAGAAAAAAAAAAAAAAAAAAAACTCAAAAGATGATTTCGTTGAAGAGTTAGGGAGAGAGAAATCAGAAACTTGGGAAGGAGATTGCGCGGTTTCCAAAAATAGCTCCTTTTATAAGGAGGAACCTCAATCATATACCATCACAACCCTAAATACGACCCGTGTTTTTAAACCGAAAACCCGCATTCCTTGCCCAAATCAAGCCCAAAGATCACATTTTAATTGCTGTTGACCAAAGTCAAACATTTTCCTTATTAACCCATCAAGCTTTAAGGCCACAATTTGAATTTCTCATATGTGATCCAAAGCATAAAATAACTCAACCCGTTTTATTTCTTGATTTTTCATCTAAACCCAAACTGGAAATTAATTATGACCAAATTGTAGAATTGATTATCAAAATTTCTTTTATCAAATCAAAAGATCAACTAGCAGAACTTATGCTCAAGGCGATTGGCTCAAAAACGTTGCAGAATATTTTTTGGCAAGTTCGATCTCGGTGATCCCAAGACAAACTTGAGGGGAAGTGTAAAAACGAAGAATATCAGTAGAATATTTTATTTTATATTTTATTTTATTCTGATTCGGGGTCGATCATACAAGCGGGATGGATCATAAAAAGGGATGGGGAGATTACGGGGATGTAAATCACCGTACACAGGCGGGTTGGCTCAAGTGGCGAGCAGCCACCGCAGTGCTCTGTGACAGGAAATTCCCAAGCAAGTTAAAAGGAAAATTCTACCGGGCGGCAATCAGACCTGCTCTGCTGTATGGGACCGGCCTGTAAAGAAGATTTTCGAGCATAAGATGGAAGTTACAGAGATGCATATGCTAAGGTGAATGTGTGGGAATACTTTGATGGATCGAATCAGAAACCAAGAGTTTAGGGACAAACTAGGGGTAGCCCCTATATCTAAAAAAATGCATGAAAATAGATTGAGGTGGTTTGGACATGTGCAGAGAAAGACTTTCGACGCTCCTGTGAGGAGGGTAGAAAGCATTATAGTAGAGGGTAAGAGGAGTCGAGGAAGACCCAGGAGAACTTGGGACGAACAAATAAGAGTTGACTTGCATGAGTTAAACCTCTCTGCGGACCTGACTAGGGATAGGAATAGTTGGAGACGTCTTATCCACGCCTTAGATTGCTGATGTCCTCTTAGTGTCCCTTTTGTGTCTTTAACCTCTTGCTTTTCTAGTTTCCTTTCTCTATGTTTAGTGTTTTCTTTTGTAGGGCGTCTCCGTTTTATTTATATGCCTTTTAGTTATCCTACACGTGTATCTACGTCTCTTTATCTTCCTCGAGCCGGCGGACTCCTTTGGTCGCGCTCTTCTTTATGGGTATGAGTTGCCGCCGTCTTTCTCTCCCCAGACCCTGTCCTTAGTTTTCTATGAGCGGGAGCAATTGGATGGATGATGATGATTGTGATTTTATTCTGATTTAGTTTTCTTAATTTTAATATTTCGTAATATTTTTGTTTCCTTATCAGATAATCAAATTATGTATAGATAGAGGTATTTCTCTCATTGAATAAATAATACAAATTTAGTATTCACCAAATTAAACCAAAACTGAATTCCACACTATGAATTTCTTCAGATTTAACCACCCTGACAAGCTTAATTTTGAGTTCACTATATCCAATAATTATAATTATGAGCTAAAAATGACATAAAATTAGAATTGCAATGACTAAATATTGTTATATGAAAGAATACCTGAATAAAGATATCAGGCGCATTTTGCGGCTCCCTCTTTTGTATTGCTACGGCTTGCTCCCTCTTTTGTATTGCTACGGCTTGCTCCTTTTAATGTCAAAATAAATTATTTCATTGAAATAATTATTATTTTTTAAATATAATTTTATTATATTTTATATATTCAGTGCTCTTGTAAACAAAGTAGCTAATCCTACATTGATTTATAAAAGAAAACATAATTATATACATAAATTAATAGAAATTCTCCATCCGTCTCGGTTTATAGTACGTTCCATTATTTTACATGGTATATATATCACTTTCAATTTTTATTTTTTCTATTCAACTATAAGTTAAAACATAGATTAATAATTATTAAGACTTGAATAGAAGTACACAAATGACATGTGTGCAAAATAATAAGACGCATAACAAAAGCCGAAAGAAATAGATCAACTTGAGTTTTTAATTAAGTTAATAAGAATCATCGGAAAATAAAATTAAACATATTATCAAAACAGAGACGAGAAAAAGAAGGTAAATTACCCTAGCATGGTTGATTTGTACTTCCTTCAACGTCTTAGGCTCCATTTCAATGGGACAAGGTAACCCAGTTGCCATGCCCAAAAGCTTCAATTACAACTAATTAATTATAATCAAAATAATACAATATTTCAAGGATACAAAGAGTAATATTTATAATATTCAACATTTTCATACATATTCCTAGCTTATATATATATTAATTATATTACTCATACGATATATGAATTATGCCATAATTTTTTTAATTTAATTTTATTTATTTGACATAGACCAAGTGAAGAATGCATGCATGTTCACGGGATGTTTGACTTAAGTAAAGATTTAGAAGGTTGTTCATTCAAATCTCGTGCCTTATATTGTATGCAAAAAGCTAAAACTTGATTGGTTGGTATTAAATATAAATACTTTTTTTTTTTTTTATATTTCAACTGTATGATCTATACTTTGTGGTTATTATGTAATGAAAAGATTAAATATCTTGATGTATTAGAGAACATTAATTAGCTGTAAAACTACTGGAATTTATGAGAAATCATATAACTTTACCTACTCACTTTTTTATGAGGAAATATTTTCAGTTTCTTCAAAATTAGGGTAGTTAAAAAATGTCACAACAATTGGTAAACGATATATTCTCTTTGTAATTAAATGTTTGCAACAACGTATTAATATATGGGTTATTAAGAAATTAGTGGAGAGAATTAATTAAAAGTGATTACACTACGAAAAATAGTTGAAATTGTAACCAAAAAATATAACTCCTACTACTTCAAATTGGTTAGCATTAGTGATTAGATACTGTGACTTGAACATGTTTTGCACGCCGTTTGTAATTAGTTAGAGACCAGACACTGGAAGGTTGTAGATTTTTATTAACATGATGAGTCTTGTCTGTTGGCTGATGATTGTTGACTGTTGGCTATTTTAGGTGGCTTATTTGACCAGTTGGAGATGTTGGCTTTTAAGTTAACTGTAAAAACTTGTTTTTTGTAGAGATGTTTGGTAAATTTGAGTGTTGGTTGTTGACTGCTTATTAGAGAAAAAGTGGGCCAAGAAGCCAACAAACCAACTAAAAAAACAAGTCGGAGCAGCTTTTTCATTTTGGCTTAAAAATCAGTTTTTCAGCCGCTTTAAAAGCTATTTACCAAACATTTTTTTGACTATTTGACCAACTAATAAGCTATAAGTCAAAAACCAACCAAAAAAATATGAAACAAACATCCAAAACTCATTTCATCGATTTTAAAGTTTTTGTTAAAATACAAGACTAAATCTTTTCATTTAAACTACATGGAAGTTAGCTAAGTACTAAAGTTTATTAAATGAATTAATAATAAAGGTAAGCTGGAGCCTAATAAGAACAATCACTGAATTAGTGGGCTGTTTCTATAGTCTATAGGTCTAGCCATGTGCCCACCCAATATATAAACATCTAACCTAACACAACTAGACATCACTTAGCTAATTAAGCACCAAAGTACACCCTCCTAATTTAATCATCAAATTCAAATATAACTTCCATGCTTTATGTTGTCTTAATCATACCATTTACTCCTAATTTATTTTATTAATTGCATCCAACCATCAGGGTTGATCTAAGACATGTGTAAAGTATATAACCGTATAAACCCCCTTAAATTAAAAGATTAGTTTAGTTTACATTATTTCTGCTCTAATTTAAATAATTGTTTGAAGTCCTAAATATTGAAAATATTTAAAATAAACAGGGCTTAAAAAATTTTGTGTACTTTTTGCTCTACTCCTAATTACATCTTTCAATATTGATTTAAGTCATTTGGGAAGGTACTTTTTCTATATAATTAAAAGTTAATTAAGTCTTAACTAATATATTAATTAATTGTAGGATATATTATTGAAGCAAATAATGATTTGATGCCTAATTAATAATGTTTGTGAAGAATGCACAAAATGTGTACAAGGAGCTGATTCAGTTCTATGATTGACATTTGAAGATTTGGTTTTACAACTGGAATGCTTTGACTGCAATAATTTTGGTCTAATGCCTATTAAGTAATTTAAGTGCTTTATTTAACTAATTAAGGTAATGATTAATTTTGGCCTAGTTTGACTAATAACTAATGTAACTAACCATGGAATTTTAGGTACAAAAAAAGTAGTCGAATTTTAGGTATAGATATGTTGATATGGTGTGCGTATAAACTTCTCCTTTATAGTACTATAAATTTCCGAGAATTATGAGTTGACCTAATAGATAAAACTAAAACGGTTTTTTCAGTCATTTTTATGACGAAAATTTAATTTTTACAGTTTATAATAAGGATTAATAATACTTTTTTTTTTGCCTAGCTATAAAAAATTCTCCAGTCTTACCATAGTGTTAATAAAAAAATCTCTGCATTAGCTAGCCTAGTTCATCGTCAAAGTTATTTGTGATGTTTCAATCTTTTTATGAAGTTTAACCCCTCGAATAACTATAGTGTGGTCTTTGACCCATTTTCACTTTAAAGTAAAAATTAAATTTGATTTATATTATTTTTTTATTATTTTAAATTTGCGACAATAAATCTAAAAAATTGTCTCTTTTAATTTATGTAATACTAGTATACTACTATATGAATATAGAGGAATAGAGGACGACTATATTCTCACATATCAAAGATAAGTAGAAAAATTGACTTAGATAACAATATGTATGCAGATTTACCAAACATATGAAATGGGTTCTTGACCACGGACCATGAATTGAACTGTGACTTTATCTGATGTGTTTAAAATATACCTAACAATTTCATATTTATTCGATCTTGTGATCAAATTCGATTTGAACCGACTTTAATAACATATTTACAAGTATGTAAAAACCCATCATAGACGCAGTATCTAATTTTAAACCGATCTAAAATATCTAAATTAAAATTAACCCAATAATCCGAATTAATACCTTAACTTTATCCTAATAGAGGTCTGATTATTTCATATGGTTATTTTTTTTCACATGTAACAAGTAGATAAAAAAAAATGGTTTTGTAGAAGTGAAGAGAGTAAGAGACAATTACTTGTGAGAGAGTTTCACTTGGAAAGATTAAAAGTGTATATTTGGGCCTTAGGCTATTGAATGAGCGCTTGCAAAACTTGTTTGAACTATTGGTGGTACAACTTTGAATTTGGGCTAGCTAGTTATTTTGTTACTATTTTTATTACATAATTTTTTGTATGAGATGGTCTTACCATGAGATATGCCTCATATTTAGGTTAAATAGTCCAATAATAAAGGCTTTCAGCTTATAAGCTTCTTATTTCGAAATCATTTTACTGTAAAACGGTCTCATGCAAAACAGACTGTTTTTATTATTAACGCTGAATTGGTAGGGTTGAAACAGTGTTTCTTGATTTGAATTTTAGGTTTTTGTTTTGGCGTCATTTTAAATATTTTAAATTTTCAGGTTGGCTTCGCCATTTGAAATATTTGGTTTGGCAGTTTATTTTGTTTAGACTAAATCACTTTGTATGGTAATTTCTATGTAAAGACAGTATGGCTTAGGATTTATTGAATAATTGGAGAGAATTTTTCGGAGAACCATTCTTGAAAATTTTGAGGTAGATTAAATACTCTCTTTATTATTTTGTATTAGTAAAAATACTCATGCAATGCACATAATTTATTAATATATATAAGATTACATATAGATATAAATTATCAAAAAATAGGTGAAGTTGTATATTATCGTTATTTGAGTATAAAAATTCAAATTAAATCTTGTAATCAATATAGATTATTATAACGACGTAAATAATTTTATGATTAAATAAATAACTTAATTTTAGTAAAACACTTGCTTTTTTTTCTTGTGGGATAGATAAACCAAAATATTTCTTTTCAATTCACTTAGAAAATTGATTTTTTGATCATAATTTCATAACACGACTGACTATGCAACACCAAGTTGGTATATTATTGAATTTGTTCGTCCCTAAATTAAAAAAATATAACTCAAAAAAAGCTAAAATAATTATATTGAACTAGCTAGTTCCTCCATTAACATGTCAACACTTTTGTTCATGCGTATTTTGAAATAATTGGTTGAAAATTACTTATTACTCCCTCCTATTCAGCTTATGTGTCCCATTTTCTTTTATGGTCAAGTCAACTTAATTGTCCTATTTCTATTTTTGGTATGGGTTTTTGACTTTTATGCCCTTAGTAGTTTTATCCTATTTTCAATTATACCCTCCATTATCCATACTAATTTTCCTCCCTTACATTAAAAACCCATAATACCACTGTCTTTCCTACCCTTAGGGTCCTACTTTTGACTCTTTTTAAAATCCGTAAAAAGTCAAATGGGACTCCTAAGGTGAATAGGAGGCAGGATAATATATTATTTTCAAAAAATATTGAAAGATATGATGAAATTGAAATTGTTTGCAACTAAAAGTTGGAAGACCTAATAAATTTGACTATTGCATCAACATTAGAAATATCTCGTTATTTAAAAATTAATTAGATAAATAATTCATCAATGTGCCTTACTGACTTTACATTCAAACCATTTTTTTGTGCAAAAACGAAAAATCTGTAGGACTCAGATTTAAACTCTAGTCCCAATAAAATCTAATGAATCCGAATCAGGGTCCTAATTTTATAAACTCTACGAATTTGAGTGTAGAACCTAATTTTTAAATCACATAAGCAAGAGTCTGGATCCTTAAACAGCAACAAATAGGGTATAAATAAAGA